>NW_021820736.1:0-236450 GCF_901001135.1 Rhinatrema bivittatum | reverse complement strand
TAATGCCGTGAAAATAAAATTATTGCATGTGTTAGAGCATTATCACCTGTGATAATGTCCTAAGGCATGCAATAATTGGCCATAGCATCTTTGTCAATGATTCCAATGCAGTAGTTTATTGAAAAAAAGGAAATTTGCATTTGAAATATTTAATTGGAATGCATATACATAACTTAAAATAGAGAAGCATAAGCATCTGAACTACAAGGAAGCAGAACAAGGTAAAATGATTACAGAGTGATGAGAAGGAATTACCTGTTGTTGTTGATCCAGCTGTAGTAGATGGTCCTATGAAAATAACACATATTTAGGTTAGAACTGATAGGAAAGCTTTAGAAAAATTACACAATATAATTGAAAATAACCTGAATCTGAAGTTTAAAAAAAGGGCTAGATACATCATTCCCCACAGAATGATGAGCTGAGGTGATAAACAGGGTGGGGAAGTGAGAAAAGGGTTGGGATGGTGCTAGTGTGTATCTGGAAGCATCACTGCAGAGTGGTTTCACCTGCCACAGTGCGGCCATGCCGCATATTATCGCCCCGTAGCACCATGCAAAAAGGCGTTGTTATTTCCCACGCTACTACCTGCAATGATGTCCAAGACATTATCGCCAGCATCACTGTTACCACTCAGTTTCCCTGACCCCCCCGAACTCCTCTTAACTCCAGCCCCTTTCCCTAATTTAAATTTTAATGCCTTGAAAATCAAATTATTGCATGTGTTACAGCATTATCACCTGTGATAATGTCCTAAGGCATGCAATAATTGGCCATGGCATCTTGGTCAATGATTCCAATGCAGTAGTTTATTGAAAAAAAGGAAATTTGCATTTGAAATATTTAATTGGAATGCATATACATAACTTAAAATAGAGAAGCATAAGCATCTGAACTACAAGGAAGCAGAACAAGGTAAAATGATTACAGAGTGATGAGAAGGAATTACCTGTTGTTGTTGATCCAGCTGTAGTAGATGGTCCTATGAAAATAACACATATTTAGGTTAGAACTGATAGGAAAGCTTTAGAAAAATTACACAATATAATTGAAAATAACCTGAATCTGAAGTTTAAAAAAAAAGCTAGATACATCATTCCCCACAGAATGATGAGCTGAGGTGATAAACAGGGTGGGGAAGTGAGAAAAGGGTTGGGATGGTGCTAGTGTGTATCTGGAAGCATCACTGCAGAGTGGTTTCACCTGCCACAGTGCGGCCATGCCGCATATTATCGCCCCGTAGCACCATGCAAAAAGGCGTTGTTATTTCCCACGCTACTACCTGCAATAACGTCCAAGACATTATCGCCAGCAGCACTGTTACCATCAAATTTCTCTAACCCCCCCCCCCCCCGAACTCCTCTTAACTCCAGCCCCTTTCCCTATTCTAAATTTTAATGCCATGAAAATCAAATTATTGCATATGTTAGAGCATTATCACCTGTGATAATGTCCCAAGGCATGCAATAATTGGCCATGGCATCTTTTTCAATGATTCCAAAGAACTGGTTTATTGAAAAAAAGGAAATTTGCATTTGAAATATTTAATTGGAATGCATATACATAACTTAAAATAGAGAACCATAAGCATCTGAACTAAAAGGAAGCAGAACTAGTTAAAACTATTACAGAGAGATGAGAAGGAATTACCTGTGGTTGTTGATCCAGCTGTAGTAGTTGGTCCTATGAAAATAACACATATTTAGGTTAGAAGTGATAGGAAAGCTTTAGAAAAATTAAACAATATAATTGAAAATAACCTGAATCTGAAGTTTAAAAAAAGGGCGAGATACATCATTCCCCACAGAATGATGAGCTCAGGTGATAAACAGGGTGGGGAAGTGAGAAAAGGGTTGGGAAGGTGCTAGTGTGTATCTGGAAGCATCACTGCAGTGTGGTTTCACCTGCCACAGTGCGGCCATGCCGCATATAATCGCCCCATAGCACCATGCAAAAAGGCGTTGTTATTTCCCACGCTACTACCTGCAATAAGGTCCAAGACATTATCGCCAGCAGCACTGTTACCACTCAATTTCCCTAACCCCCCTGAACTCCTCTTAACTCCAGCCCCTTTCCCTAATTTAAATTTTAATGCCGTGAAAATCAAATTATTGCATGTGTTAGAGCATTATCACCTGTGATAATGTCCTAAGTCAGGCAATAATGGGCCATGGCATCTTGGTCAATGATTCCAATGCAGTAGTTTATTGAAAAAAAGGAAATTTGCATTTGAAATATTTAATTGGAATGCATATACATAACTTAAAATAGAGAAGCATAAGCATCTGAACTACAAGGAAGCAGAACTAGTTAAAACAATTACAGAGAGATGAGAAGGAATTACCTGTGGTTGTTGATCCAGCTGTAGTAGTTGGTCCTATGAAAATAACACATATTAGGTTAGAATTGATAGGAAAGCTTTAGAAAAATTACACAATATAATTGAAAATAACCTGAATTAGAAGTTTAAAAAAAGGGCTAGATTCATTATTCCCCACAGAATGATGAGCTGAGGTGATAAACAGGGTGGGGAAGTGGGAAAAGGGTTGGGAAGGTGCTAGTGTGTATCTTGAAGTATCATGGCAGTGTGGTTTCAACCTGCCACAGTGCGGCCGTGCCGCATATAATCGCCCCATAGCACCATGCAAAAAGGCGTTGTTATTTCCCACGCTACTACCTGCAATAAGGTCCAAGACATTATCGCCAGCAGCACTGTTACCACTCAAATTCTCTAACCCCCCCCGAACCCCTCTTAACTCCAGCCCCTTTCCCTATTTTAAATTTTAAATCCGTGAAAATCAAATTATTGCATGTGTTAGAGCATTATCACCTGTGCTAATGTCCTAAGGCATGCAATAATTGGCCATAGCATCTTTGTCAATGATTCCAATGCAGTAGTTTATTGAAAAAAAGGAAATTTGCATTTGAAATATTTAATTGGAATGCATATACATAACTTAAAATAGAGAAGCATAAGCATCTGAACTACAAGGAAGCAGAACTAGTTAAAACAATTACAGAGAGATGAGAAGGAATTACCTGTGGTTGTTGATCCAGCTGTAGTAGTTGGTCCTATGAAAATAACACATTTAGGTTAGAATTGATAGGAAAGCTTTAGAAAAATTACACAATATAATTGAAAATAACCTGAATCTGAAGTTTAAAAAAAGGGCGAGATACATCATTCCCCACAGAATGATGAGCTCAGGTGATAAACAGGGTGGGGAAGTGAGAAAAGGGTTGGGAAGGTGCTAGTGTGTATCTGGAAGCATCACTGCAGTGTGGTTTCACCTGCCACAGTGCGGCCATGCCGCATATAATCGCCCCATAGCACCATGCAAAAAGGCGTTGTTATTTCCCACGCTACTACCTGCAATAAGGTCCAAGACATTATCGCCAGCAGCACTGTTACCACTCAGTTTCCCTAACCCCCCCGAACTCCTCTTAACTCCAGCCCCTTTCCCTAATTTAAATTTTAATGCCATGAAAATCAAATTATTGCATATGTTAGAGCATTATCACCTGTGATAATGTCCTAAGGCATGCAATAATTGGCCATGGCATCTTGGTCAATGATTCCAATGCAGTAGTTTATTGAAAAAAAGGAAATTTGCATTTGAAATATTTAATTGGAATGCATATACATAACTTAAAATAGGGAAGCATAAGCATCTGAACTACAAGGAAGCAGAACAAGTTAAAACGATTACAGAGAGATGAGAAGGAATTACCTGTTGTTGTTGATCCAGCTGTAGTAGATGGTCCTATGAAAATAACACATATTTAGGTTAGAACTGATAGGAAAGCTTTAGAAAAATTACACAATATAATTGAAAATAACCTGAATCTGAAGTTTAAAAAAAGGGCTAGATACATCATTCCCCACAGAATGATAAGCTGAGGTAATAAACAGGGTGGGGAAGTGAGAAAAGGGTTGGGATGGTGCTAGTGTGTATCTGGAAGCATCACTGCAGTGTGGTTTCATCTGCCACAGTGCGGCCATGCCGCATATAATCGCCCCATAGCACCATGCAAAAAGGCGTTGTTATTTCCCACGCTACTACCTGCAATAAGGTCCAAGACATTATCGCCAGCAGCACTGTTACCATCCAAATTCTCTAACCCCCCCGAACCCCTCTTAACTCCAGCCCCTTTCCCTATTTTAAATTTTAATGCCGTGAAAATCAAATTATTGCATGTGTTAGAGCATTATCACCTGTGATAATGTCACAAGGCATGCAATAATTGGCCATAGCATCTTTGTCAATGATTCCAATGCAGTAGTTTATTGAAAAAAAGGAAATTTGCATTTGAAATATTTAATTGGAATGCATATACATAACTTAAAATAGAGAAGCATAAGCATCTGAACTACAAGGAAGCAGAACAAGGTAAAATGATTACAGAGTGATGAGAAGGAATTACCTGTTGTTGTTGATCCAGCTGTAGTAGATGGTCCTATGAAAATAACACATATTTAGGTTAGAACTGATAGGAAAGCTTTAGAAAAATTACACAATATAATTGAAAATAACCTGAATCTGAAGTTTAAAAAAAGGGCTAGATACATCATTCCCCACAGAATGATGAGCTGAGGTGATAAACAGGGTGGGGAAGTGAGAAAAGGGTTGGGATGGTGCTAGTGTGTATCTGGAAGCATCACTGCAGTGTGGTTTCATCTGCCACAGTGCGGCCATGCCGCATATTATCGCCCCGTAGCACCATGCAAAAAGGCGTTGTTATTTCCCACGCTACTACCTGCAATGATGTCCAAGACATTATCGCCAGCATCACTGTTACCACTCAGTTTCCCTGACCCCCCCGAACTCCTCTTAACTCCAGCCCCTTTCCCTAATTTAAATTTTAATGCCTTGAAAATCAAATTATTGCATGTGTTACAGCATTATCACCTGTGATAATGTCCTAAGGCATGCAATAATTGGCCATGGCATCTTTTTCAATGATTCCAATGCAGTAGTTTATTGAAAAAAAGGAAATTTGCATTTGAAATATTTAATTGGAATGCATATACATAACTTAAAATAGAGAAGCATAAGCATCTGAACTAAAAGGAAGCAGAACTAGTTAAAACAATTACAGAGAGATGAGAAGGAATTACCTGTGGTTGTTGATCCAGCTGTAGTAGTTGGTCCTATGAAAATAACACATTTAGGTTAGAATTGATAGGAAAGCTTTAGAAAAATTACACAATATAATTGAAAATAACCTGAATCTGAAGTTTAAAAAAAGGGCGAGATACATCATTCCCCACAGAATGATGAGCTCAGGTGATAAACAGGGTGGGGAAGTGAGAAAAGGGTTGGGAAGGTGCTAGTGTGTATCTGGAAGCATCACTGCAGTGTGGTTTCACCTGCCACAGTGCGGCCATGCCGCATATAATCGCCCCATAGCACCATGCAAAAAGGCGTTGTTATTTCCCACGCTACTACCTGCAATAAGGTCCAAGACATTATCGCCAGCAGCACTGTTACCATCCAATTTCTCTAACAGCCCAAACTCCTCTTAACTCCAGCCCCTTTCCCTAATTTAAATTTTAATGCCGTGAAAATCAAATTATTGCATGTGTTAGAGCATTATCACCTGTGATAATGTCCTAAGGCAGGCAATAATGGGCCATGGCATCTTGGTCAATGATTCCAATGCAGTAGTTTATTGAAAAAAAGGAAATTTGCATTGGAAATATTTAATTGGAATGCATATACATAACTTAAAATAGAGAAGCATAAGCATCTGAACTACAAGGAAGCAGAACAAGGTAAAACGATTACAGAGTGATGAGAAGGAATTACCTGTTGTTGTTGATCCAGCTGTAGTAGATGGTCCTATGAAAATAACACATATTTAGGTTAGAATTTATAGGAAAGCTTTAGAAAAATTACACAATATAATTGAAAATAACCTGAATTAGAAGTTTAAAAAAAGGGCTAGATTCATTATTCCCCACAGAATGATGAGCTGAGGTGATAAACAGGGTGGGGAAGTGAGAAAAGGGTTGGGAAGGTGCTAGTGTGTATCTGGAAGCAACAAGGCAGTGTGGTTTCACCTGCCACAGTGCGGCCGTGCCGCATATAATCGCCCCATAGCACCATGCAAAAAGGCGTTGTTATTTCCCACGCTACTACCTGCAATAAGGTCCAAGACATTATCGCCAGCAGCACTGTTACCATCCAATTTCTCTAACCCCCCCCCCGAACTCCTCTTAACTCCAGCCCCTTTCCCTAATTTAAATTTTAATGCCTTGAAAATCAAATTATTGCATGTGTTAGAGCATTATCACCTGTGATAATGTCCTAAGGCATGCAATAATTGGCCATGGCATCTTTGTCAATGATTCCAATGCAGTAGTTTATTGAAAAAAAGGAAATTTGCATTTGAAATATTTAATTGGAATGCATATACATAACTTAAAATAGAGAAGCGTAAGCATCTGAACTACAAGGAAGCAGAACAAGTTAAAACGATTACAGAGAGATGAGAAGGAATTACCTGTTGTTGTTGATCCAGCTGTAGTAGTTGGTCCTATGAAAATAACACATATTTAGGTTAGAATTGATAGGAAAGCTTTAGAAAAATTACACAATATAATTGAAAATAACCTGAATCTGAAGTTTAAAAAAAGGGCTAGATACATCATTCCCCACAGAATGATGAGCTGAGGTGATAAACAGGGTGGGGAAGTGAGAAAAGGGTTGGGAAGGTGCTAGTGTGTATCTGGAAGCATCACTGCAGTGTGGTTTCACCTGCCACAGTGCGGCCATGCCGCATATAATCGCCCCGTAGCACCATGCAAAAAGGCGTTGTTATTTCCCACGCTACTACCTGCAATAAGGTCCAAGACATTATCGCCAGCAGCACTGTTACCATCCAATTTCCCTAACCCCCCCGAACTCCTCTTAACTCCAGCCCCTTTCCCTAATTTAAATTTTAATGCCATGAAAATCAAATTATTGCATGTGTTAGAGCATTATCACCTGTGATAATGTCCTAAGGCATGCAATAATTGGCCATGGCATCTTGGTCAATGATTCCAATGCAGTAGTTTATTGAAAAAAAGGAAATTTGCATTTGAAATATTTAATTGGAATGCATATACATAACTTAAAATAGAGAAGCAGTAAGCATCTGAACTACAAGGAAGCAGAACAAGTTAAAACGATTACAGAGTGATGAGAAGGAATTACCTGTTGTTGTTGATCCAGCTGTAGTAGATGGTCCTATGAAAATAACACATATTTAGGTTAGAATTGATAGGAAAGGCTTTAGAAAAATTACACAATATAATTGAAAATAACCTGAATTGAAGTTTAAAAAAAGGGCTAGATTCATCATTCCCCACAGAATGATGAGCTGAGGTGATAAACAGGGTGGGGAAGTGAGAAAAGGGTTGGGAAGGTGCTAGTGTGTATCTGGAAGCATCACGGCAGTGTGGTTTCACCTGCCACAGTGCGGCCGTGCCGCATATTTATTTATTTATTTATTTATTTATGTTCTTTTCTATACCGAAATATAGCTGGGAGCCTTCATTCCGGTTTACAATGTAGCAACTTCATTACATAGAACAGGTATAAATTATAAATATAATACAATACAAATAGTAATACATATAACGTATAACATCTCATTAAAGAGCGGAGAATAACATGTTAGAAAGATACCAATTAGGTTTAAATTTTTGCAAAGACTTATTGTACAGAAGTATTTGGGTTCAAAATGGGGTTGAATTGTTAAATATAGGTATAGATTATATCATTCAGTGTATGATTGTCTAAACAACCAAGTTTTTAGTTCTTTTTTGAAATTTTTGGGATCTTTGATGGAACTTAGGTATTCTGGGATAGAGTTCCATTCTTTTGGTCCAGCAATAGAGAAGGCTCTTTGTCTAGTGGAAGATAGTTTTGCAGATGAGAGAGGAGGAATAAATAGTTGTAGTTTGTTCGAGGATCTTGAAGAACGGGGTGATTTTTGGATTGTAATCATGTTGTCCAGGGATGAAATGTTGTCTTTGTGAATTTCATTGTGTAGGATGGTTAAGGATTTGTATCTAATTCTTTGTGAGATAGGTAGCCAGTGAAGGTTTTTTAGGGTTGGGGAGATGTGATCAAACTTCTTTTTTCCGGTGAGAATGCATGCCGTAGCATTCTGAAGTAATAGCTGAGGTCTTAGTGAGGATTTAGGTAGACCTAGGAGAATTGCATTGCAATAATCTAGACTTGAGAAAATGAGGGTCTGAAGAATTGCTCTGAAGTCATTTGGGTATAGTAATGGTTTGAGATGTTTTAGGATTTGGAGTTTATGAAAGCCATCTCGCGTTTTTATGGCAATGCAGTTTTTTAGGCTCAGGTCATAGTCAATCCAGATGCCAAGATCTTTTATTGGTTTTTTCATTTGTAAGTTGGATTTGTCAATTTGAATGTATGGGATTTGAGAGGAGTGAATAGAGAAGTTTCTTTTTATTAGGATCCATTCAGTTTTGTTCATGTTTAAATGTAGTTTTAGTTGGTTGAGGAAAGTTTTGATTGAGTTGAGGTATTTTACTGTGAGGATTAAGGCTTCTTCAATTGTAGAAGTAATGGGGATTAGTAATTGAATATCATCAGCGTAGAGAAAGAACGTGATGCCAAGACTGGAGATGAAGTTACAGAGTGGAAGAAGATAAATATTGAAAAGGATGGCAGATAAGGCAGATCCTTGAGGTACTCCTGTGTCTAGAGGATAGGGATCAGAAGAGACGTTGTTAAAGGTGACTTTGAAAAATCTTCCTTTTAGAAATGAAGTAAACCAATTAAGAGTAATTCCAGAAATGCCTATGTTGGTGAGGCTTGAAATTAGTAAATTGTGATCTACTGTATCAAATGCAGCAGATAAATCAAGCATGATTAGTAAATGATTCAGATTGTTATTAAGGCTTCTAATTAATTTGTTGGTTAGGTTTAATAGAAGGGTTTCAGTGCTACGGTTCTTTCTGAAGCCGTGTTGAGCGGGGTGAAATATGTTGTTGGTTTCAAGATGTTCATTAAGTTGAAGCAGAACAGTTTTCTCAATCAATTTAGCAAGTAAAGGAAGGTTTGAGATTGGACGATAGTTATTTAGATCATTGGGCTCCATGTTCTTTTTCTTTGGGATAGGAGTGATAGTTGCAGTTTTCAGATTGGATGGGAGAGATCCTTCTTCAAGTGATTTGTTTATGATTGAGGCAAGTAGAGGTTCTACTTAATAAAGGTTCTTATTGAAAATATTGTTTTTTACGTTACGTTATGCTTTACACTCCTTGTTATTTGTAAACCGGGTTGATGTGCTGCCTATCATGAAACTCGGTATAACAAAAACAATAAATAAATAAATAAATAAGTATAGGAGAAATAATGTTTGAGATTTCTTTTATAATTCGGGTAGGAATAGAATCAAGTTCATGTCGAGCAGGGTTTATTTTTTGAAGTAATTTTTCTAAATTAATGCTGGAAATTGGTTCAAAATTTGACCAGGAAGATGTTGAAGAAGTATTATGAGAGATCTTATAATCATATAATCATATAATCATAAAATCGCCCCGTAGCACCATGCAAAAAGGCGTTGTTATTTCCCACGCTACTACCTGCAATAAGGTCCAAGACATTATCGCCAGCAGCACTGTTACCATCCAATTTCTCTAACCCCCCCGAACTCCTCTTAACTCCAGCCCCTTTCCCTAATTTAAATTTTAATGCCGTGAAAATCAAATTATTGCATGTGTTAGAGCATTATCACCTGTGATAATGTCCTAAGGCATGCAATAATTGGCCATAGCATCTTTGTCAATGATTCCAATGCAGTAGTTTATTGAAAAAAAGGAAATTTGCATTTGAAATATTTAATTGGAATGCATATACATAACTTAAAATAGAGAAGCATAAGCATCTGAACTACAAGGAAGCAGAACAAGTTAAAACGATTACAGAGAGATGAGAAGGAATTACCTGTTGTTGTTGATCCAGCTGTAGTAGATGGTCCTATGAAAATAACACATATTTAGGTTAGAACTGATAGGAAAGCTTTAGAAAAATTACACAATATAATTGAAAATAACCTGAATCTGAAGTTTAAAAAAAGGGCTAGATACATCATTCCCCACAGAATGATGAGCTGAGGTGATAAACAGGGTGGGGAAGTGAGAAAAGGGTTGGGAAGGTGCTAGTGTGTATCTGGAAGCATCACTGCAGTGTGGTTTCACCTGCCACAGTGCGGCCGTGCCGCATATAATCGCCCCGTAGCACCATGCAAAAAGGCGTTGTTATTTCCCACGCTACTACCTGCAATGATGTCCAAGACATTATCGCCAGCATCACTGTTACCACTCAGTTTCCCTAACCCCCCCGAACTCCTCTTAACTCCAGCCCCTTTCCCTAATTTAAATTTTAATGCCGTGAAAATCAAATTATTGCATGTGTTAGAGCATTATCACCTGTGATAATGTCCTAAGGCATGCAATAATTGGCCATGGCATCTTGGTCAATGATTCCAATGCAGTAGTTTATTGAAAAAAAGGAAATTTGCATTTGAAATATTTAATTGGAATGCATATACATAACTTAAAATAGAGAAGCATAAGCATCTGAACTACAAGGAAGCAGAACAAGTTAAAACGATTACAGAGAGATGAGAAGGAATTACCTGTTGTTGTTGATCCAGCTGTAGTAGATGGTCCTATGAAAATAACACATATTTAGGTTAGAATTGATAGGAAAGGTTTAGAAAAATTACACAATATAATTGAAAATAACCTGAATCTGAAGTTTAAAAAAAGGGCTAGATTCATCATTCCCCACAGAATGATGAGCTGAGGTGATAAACAGGGTGGGGAAGTGAGAAAAGGGTTGGGAAGGTGCTAGTGTGTATCTGGAAGCATCACTGCAGCGTGGTTTCACCTGCCACAGTGCGGCCAGTGCCGCATATTAATCGCCCCGTAGCACCATGCAAAAAGGCGTTGTTATTTCCCACGCTACTACCTGCAATAATGTCCAAGACATTATCGCCAGCAGCACTGTTACCACTCAATTTCTCTAACCCCCCCCGAACTCCTCTTAACTCCAGCCCCTTTCCCTAATTTAAATTTTAATGCCATGAAAATCAAATTATTGCATGTGTTAGAGCATTATCACCTGTGATAATGTCCTAAGGCATGCAATAATTGGCCATGGCATCTTGGTCAATGATTCCAATGCAGTAGTTTATTGAAAAAAAGGAAATTTGCATTTGAAATATTTAATTGGAATGCATATACATAACTTAAAATAGAGAAGCATAAGCATCTGAACTACAAGGAAGCAGAACAAGTTAAAACGATTACAGAGAGATGAGAAGGAATTACCTGTTGTTGTTGATCCAGCTGTAGTAGATGGTCCTATGAAAATAACACATATTTAGGTTAGAACTGATAGGAAAGCTTTAGAAAAATTACACAATATAATTGAAAATAACCTGAATCTGAAGTTTAAAAAAAGGGCTAGATACATCATTCCCCACAGAATGATGAGCTGAGGTGATAAACAGGGTGGGGAAGTGAGAAAAGGGTTGGGAAGGTGCTAGTGTGTATCTGGAAGCATCACTGCAGTGTGGTTTCACCTGCCACAGTGCGGCCATGCCGCATATTATCGCCCCGTAGCACCATGCAAAAAGGCGTTGTTATTTCCCACGCTACTACCTGCAATAATGTCCAAGACATTATCGCCAGCAGCACTGTTACCACTCAGTTTCCCTAACCCCCCCGAACTCCTCTTAACTCCAGCCCCTTTCCCTAATTTAAATTTTAATGCCGTGAAAATCAAATTATTGCATGTGTTAGAGCATTATCACCTGTGATAATGTCCTAAGGCATGCAATAATTGGCCATGGCATCTTGGTCAATGATTCCAATGCAGTAGTTTATTGAAAAAAAGGAAATTTGCATTTGAAATATTTAATTGGAATGCATATACATAACTTAAAATAGAGAAGCATAAGCATCTGAACTACAAGGAAGCAGAACAAGTTAAAACGATTACAGAGAGATGAGAAGGAATTACCTGTTGTTGTTGATCCAGCTGTAGTAGATGGTCCTATGAAAATAACACATATTTAGGTTAGAATTGATAGGAAAGCTTTAGAAAAATTACACAATATAATTGAAAATAACCTGAATCTGAAGTTTAAAAAAAGGGCTAGATACATCATTCCCCACAGAATGATGAGCTGAGGTGATAAACAGGGTGGGGAAGTGAGAAAAGGGTTGGGAAGGTGCTAGTGTGTATCTGGAAGCATCACTGCAGTGTGGTTTCACCTGCCACAGTGCGGCCGTGCCGCATATAATCGCCCCGTAGCACCATGCAAAAAGGCGTTGTTATTTCCCACGCTACTACCTGCAATAAGGTCCAAGACATTATCGCCAGCAGCACTGTTACCACTCAAGTTTCCTCTAACCCCCCCGAACTCCTCTTAACTCCAGCCCCTTTCCCTAATTTAAATTTTAATGCCGTGAAAATCAAATTATTGCATGTGTTAGAGCATTATCACCTGTGATAATGTCCTAAGGCATGCAATAATTGGCCATGGCATCTTGGTCAATGATTCCAATGCAGTAGTTTATTGAAAAAAAGGAAATTTGCATTTGAAATATTTAATTGGAATGCATATACATAACTTAAAATAGAGAAGCATAAGCATCTGAACTAAAAGGAAGCAGAACTAGTTAAAACGATTACAGAGAGATGAGAAGGAATTACCTGTTGTTGTTGATCCAGCTGTAGTAGATGGTCCTATGAAAATAACACATATTTAGGTTAGAACTGATAGGAAAGCTTTAGAAAAATTACACAATATAATTGAAAATAACCTGAATCTGAAGTTTAAAAAAAGGGCTAGATACATCATTCCCCACAGAATGATGAGCTGAGGTGATAAACAGGGTGGGGAAGTGAGAAAAGGGTTGGGAAGGTGCTAGTGTGTATCTGGAAGCATCACTGCAGTGTGGTTTCACCTGCCACAGTGCGGCCATGCCGCATATAATCGCCCCCGTAGCACCATGCAAAAAGGCGTTGTTATTTCCCACGCTACTACCTGCAATAAGGTCCAAGACATTATCGCCAGCAGCACTGTTACCACTCAATTTCCCTAACCCCCCTGAACTCCTCTTAACTCCAGCCCCTTTCCCTAATTTAAATTTTAATGCCGTGAAAATCAAATTATTGCATGTGTTAGAGCATTATCACCTGTGATAATGTCCTAAGGCATGCAATAATTGGCCATGGCATCTTGGTCAATGATTCCAATGCAGTAGTTTATTGAAAAAAAGGAAATTTGCATTTGAAATATTTAATTGGAATGCATATACATAACTTAAAATAGAGAAGCATAAGCATCTGAACTACAAGGAAGCAGAACAAGTTAAAACGATTACAGAGAGATGAGAAGGAATTACCTGTTGTTGTTGATCCAGCTGTAGTAGATGGTCCTATGAAAATAACACATATTTAGGTTAGAATTGATAGGAAAGGTTTAGAAAAATTACACAATATAATTGAAAATAACCTGAATTGAAGTTTAAAAAAAGGGCTAGATACATCATTCCCCACAGAATGATGAGCTGAGGTGATAAACAGGGTGGGGAAGTGAGAAAAGGGTTGGGAAGGTGCTAGTGTGTATCTGGAAGCATCACTGCAGTGTGGTTTCACCTGCCACAGTGCGGCCGTGCCGCATATATCGCCCCGTAGCACCATGCAAAAAGGCGTTGTTATTTCCCACGCTACTACCTGCAATAATGTCCAAGACATTATCGCCAGCAGCACTGTTACCATCCAATTTCTCTAACCCCCCCGAACTCCTCTTAACTCCAGCCCCTTTCCCTAATCTAAATTTTAATGCCATGAAAATCAAATTATTGAATATGTTAGAGCATTATCACCTGTGATAATGTCCTAAGGCATGCAATAATTGGCCATGGCATCTTGGTCAATGATTCCAATGCAGTAGTTTATTGAAAAAAAGGAAATTTGCATTTGAAATATTTAATTGGAATGCATATACATAACTTAAAATAGGGAAGCATAAGCATCTGAACTACAAGGAAGCAGAACAAGTTAAAACGATTACAGAGAGATGAGAAGGAATTACCTGTTGTTGTTGATCCAGCTGTAGTAGATGGTCCTATGAAAATAACACATATTTAGGTTAGAATTGATAGGAAAGCTTTAGAAAAATTACACAATATAATTGAAAATAACCTGAATCTGAAGTTTAAAAAAAGGGCTAGATACATCATTCCCCACAGAATGATGAGCTGAGGTGATAAACAGGGTGGGGAAGTGAGAAAAGGGTTGGGAAGGTGCTAGTGTGTATCTGGAAGCATCACTGCAGTGTGGTTTCACCTGCCACAGTGCGGCCATGCCGCATATAATCGCCCCATAGCACCATGCAAAAAGGCGTTGTTATTTCCCACGCTACTACCTGCAATAAGGTCCAAGACATTATCGCCAGCAGCACTGTTACCACTCAATTTCCCTAACCCTCCTGAACTCCTCTTAACTCCAGCCCCTTTCCCTAATTTAAATTTTAATGCCGTGAAAATCAAATTATTGCATGTGTTAGAGCATTATCACCTGTGATAATGTCCTAAGGCATGCAATAATTGGCCATGGCATCTTTGTCAATGATTCCAATGCAGTAGTTTATTGAAAAAAAGGAAATTTGCATTTGAAATATTTAATTGGAATGCATATACATAACTTAAAATAGAGAAGCATAAGCATCTGAACTACAAGGAAGCAGAACAAGTTAAAACGATTACAGAGAGATGAGAAGGAATTACCTGTTGTTGTTGATCCAGCTGTAGTAGATGGTCCTATGAAAATAACACATATTTAGGTTAGAATTGATAGGAAAGCTTTAGAAAAATTACACAATATAATTGAAAATAACCTGAATCTGAAGTTTAAAAAAAGGGCTAGATACATCATTCCCCACAGAATGATGAGCTGAGGTGATAAAGAGGGTGGGGAAGTGAGAAAAGGGTTGGGAAGGTGCTAGTGTGTATCTGGAAGCATCACGGCAGTGTGGTTTCACCTGCCACAGTGCGGCCATGCCGCATATAATCGCCCCAGTAGCACCATGCAAAAAGGCGTTGTTATTTCCCACGCTACTACCTGCAATAAGGTCCAAGACATTATCGCCAGCAGCACTGTTACCACTCAATTTCCCTAACCCCCCCGAACTCCTCTTAACTCCAGCCCCTTTCCCTAATTTAAATTTTAATGCCGTGAAAATCAAATTATTGCATGTGTTAGAGCATTATCACCTGTGATAATGTCCTAAGGCATGCAATAATTGGCCATGGCATCTTGGTCAATGATTCCAATGCAGTAGTTTATTGAAAAAAAGGAAATTTGCATTTGAAATATTTAATTGGAATGCATATACATAACTTAAAATAGAGAAGCATAAGCATCTGAACTACAAGGAAGCAGAACAAGTTAAAACGATTACAGAGAGATGAGAAGGAATTACCTGTTGTTGTTGATCCAGCTGTAGTAGATGGTCCTATGAAAATAACACATATTTAGGTTAGAATTGATAGGAAAGCTTTAGAAAAATTACACAATATAATTGAAAATAACCTGAATCTGAAGTTTAAAAAAAGGGCTAGATACATCATTCCCCACAGAATGATGAGCTGAGGTGATAAACAGGGTGGGGAAGTGAGAAAAGGGTTGGGAAGGTGCTAGTGTGTATCTGGAAGCATCACTGCAGTGTGGTTTCACCTGCCACAGTGCGGCCATGCCGCATATAATCGCCCCATAGCACCATGCAAAAAGGCGTTGTTATTTCCCACGCTACTACCTGCAATAAGGTCCAAGACATTATCGCCAGCAGCACTGTTACCACTCAGTTTCCCTAACCCCCCCCGAACTCCTCTTAACTCCAGCCCCTTTCCCTAATTTAAATTTTAATGCCGTGAAAATCAAATTATTGCATGTGTTAGAGCATTATCACCTGTGATAATGTCCTAAGGCATGCAATAATTGGCCATGGCATCTTTGTCAATGATTCCAATGCAGTAGTTTATTGAAAAAAAGGAAATTTGCATTTGAAATATTTAATTGGAATGCATATACATAACTTAAAATAGAGAAGCATAAGCATCTGAACTACAAGGAAGCAGAACTAGTTAAAACGATTACAGAGAGATGAGAAGGAATTACCTGTTGTTGTTGATCCAGCTGTAGTAGTTGGTCCTATGAAAATAACACATTTAGGTTAGAATTGATAGGAAAGCTTTAGAAAAATTACACAATATAATTGAAAATAACCTGAATATGAAATTTAAAAAAAGGGCTAGATACATCATTCCCCACAGAATGATAAGCTGAGGTGATAAACAGGGTGGGGAAGTGAGAAAAGGGTTGGGATGGTGCTAGTGTGTATCTGGAAGCATCACTGCAGTGTGGTTTCACCTGCCACAGTGCGGCCATGCCGCATATAATCGCCCCATAGCACCATGCAAAAAGGCGTTGTTATTTCCCACGCTACTACCTGCAATAAGGTCCAAGACATTATCGCCAGCAGCACTGTTACCATCCAATTTCTCTAACCCCCCCGAACTCCTCTTAACTCCAGCCCCTTTCCCTAATTTAAATTTTAATGCCGTGAAAATCAAATTATTGCATGTGTTAGAGCATTATCACCTGTGATAATGTCCTAAGGCATGCAATAATTGGCCATGGCATCTTGGTCAATGATTCCAATGCAGTAGTTTATTGAAAAAAAGGAAATTTGCATTTGAAATATTTAATTGGAATGCATATACATAACTTAAAATAGAGAAGCGTAAGCATCTGAACTACAAGGAAGCAGAACAAGTTAAAACGATTACAGAGAGATGAGAAGGAATTACCTGTTGTTGTTGATCCAGCTGTAGTAGATGGTCCTATGAAAATAACACATATTTAGGTTAGAATTGATAGGAAAGGTTTAGAAAAATTACACAATATAATTGAAAATAACCTGAATTTGAAGTTTAAAAAAAGGGCTAGATTCATCATTCCCCACAGAATGATGAGCTGAGGTGATAAAGAAGGTGGGGAAGTGAGAAAAGGGTTGGGAAGGTGCTAGTGTGTATCTGGAAGCATCACTGCAGTGCAGTGGCGTAGCCAGAATTGATTTTTTGGGTGGGCACAAGGTTAACATGGGTGGGCTGTAGGCATGCAGGTCTACTAGTTGTTTTTTTACTGATAAATAATGCCAAATTATGCAGCATAGCATTCACATCTACGCCTAAGTATGAGGTTTACTTAATGATACAAACATAATTCACGGTGATTTGTGGTACTTTAGCCTTCTTATTATTACGATTTTATACACGGCTCCTACCTGTCCATAAATTTTGAGAGAGCGGTTGTGTTGCTTATATTTAAATTGCTAACATCTCAAAATATAGATATACAAGCCGTTAAGCCCGTTAAAACGGGCTACATCCCTCTGTCTCTCACCTCCCCCTCATTCTCTCTCCCCTCACTCTTCACCACCCCCTACCTCCCTCCCTCACACTCACCTTCCCACCCTCCCTCTCCTCTCCTCTCACTCAGTCCCTCCCTCCCACTCAGTCTCACTCACTCCCTCCCCCCTCTCTCCCTCCCTCTCACTCAGTCCCACTCCCTCCCTCCTCTCCCTCCCTCCTCTCCCTCAGTCCCACTCCCTCCCTCCATCTCCCTCAGTCCCACTCACTCAGTCCCACTCAGTCCCTCCCCCTCACTCAGTCACTCCCTCCCTCTCACTCAGTCACTCCCTCCCACTCTCTCTCTCCGTCCCTCCCACTCAGTCCGTCCCTCCCTCTCTCTCTCTCCTCCCTCCCTCGCTACTGGCCGCCGCCGCCCGCTGCCGCTACCGCCGCCGCCCGCCACCGCCCGCTGCCGCTACCGCCGCCGCCCGCCACCGCCCGCTGCCGCTGCCGCTACCGCCACCACCCACCACCGCCGCCCGCTGCCGCTACCGCCGCCGCTACCGCTGCTACCACCGCCGCCATGTTTTTTTTTTTTTTTACGTTGCCTAAGACCGACGTGCTCGCCCGCACATGCGCAGTAGAGCTGCTCTCTACTGCGCATTTGCGGCACGTCGGTCAAGCGTCGTTTATCTAGTTAGATATTTTTACCTTTGTTGTCTGATCTTTGTATTTTTCTAATCAGTTGGTCCTGGTCTCTTTTTCCCATTTTTTCCCTTATAGCTCATTTCCTAATTCCTTTTCAGTGTCTTTCTTCTATTACTGTCTTCTTCCCTTCCACACACACACACACACACATACACGCTTTCTCTCACAGACTCCCTCTCACACACTCAAGCTGTCACTCTCATATGCTCTCCCCCCCCCCCCCCCCAAGCTCACATTCTCTGCAGACACACATACAAGTTCTCACTTTCTCACCCCTCCCCAGGCTTATATTCTTATGCACACACAGACGCACATCCAGGCACCCATTCTCACCCACACATAAGAACATAAGAAAATGCCATACTGGGTCAGACCAAGGGTCCATCAAGCCCAGCATCCTGTTTCCAACAGTGGCCAATCCAGGCCATAAGAACCTGGCAAGTACCCACACACCCACACACCTGGCAAGTACCCACACACCTGGCAAGTACCCACACACATAAACCCAGACTCCCATTCTCACCCACAAACCCATGCTCCTAGTCTCACCCACACATATTCAAGCTCCCATTCTCATCCATACATATACACATTTAAGGTCCTATTCTCACCCACACATACACACATTCAAGCACCCATTCTTATCCACATATTCAAGCTTTCATTCTCACCCACCCACACAAACCCAGGCTCTCATTCTCACCCATATCTACACACATTCAAGCTCCCATTCTCACCCACCCACAAACCCAGGCTCCCATTCTCAACCACACATACACACATTCAAGCTCCCATTCACCCACATATTCAAGCTTCCATTCTCACCCACATACACACCCAGGCTCCAGTTTTCACCCACACACACTCAAGCACGTGCACAGCTTCCACTTTCTACCCCAGAGCAGGAAGAACAGCTGCCTCTCCTTCTGCCACCGGACTCCTGCTATCTTCGGGCGTCGGGCCGTACTGCCCGCCGAACTTCCTGTTGGGAGGGGGGGGAGCGGAAGCGCAGCGCACAACGTCCGCTTCCTCCCCCCCCCCCCCAAGCAGGAAGATCGGCGGGTCATACGGCCCGACGCCCGAAGATAGCAGGAGGCCGGTGGCAGCAGGAGAGGCAGCTGATCTTCCTGCTCTGGGGTAGAAAGCGGAAGCTGTGCGCGGCGCTTCCGCTCCCCCACCCCCAAACAGGAAGTTCGGCGGGCCGTTTGGTCTGAAGATAGCAGGAGAACGGGTGGCAGCAGGAGAGGCAGCTGATCTCTCTGCATTGGGGGGAGGAAGCGGAAGCTGCGCGCGGCGCTTCCGCTCCCCCCCCCCCGAACAGGAAGACCGGTTGGCCATACGGCCGCAGCAGCGCTTCCCCATGTGTGCTGTGATGGCGCGCGAGGCGTGAGTTCTCTTGTTCGCTGTCGCGGGGATGGGATCCCGCGACAGCCTTGCAGTTCCGGTGCCAGTTGGGTGGGCCTGGGTCTAAGTTGGGTGGGCACCTGCCCACCCGTGGCTACGCCACTGCTGCAGTGTGGTTTCACCTGCCACAGTGCGGCCGTGCCGCATATAATCGCCCCATAGCACCATGCAAAAAGGCGTTGTTATTTCCCACGCTACTACCTGCAATAAGGTCCAAGACATTATCGCCAGCAGCACTGTTACCATCCAATTTCTCTAACCCCCCCGAACTCCTCTTAACTCCAGCCCCTTTCCCTAATTTAAATTTTAATGCCGTGAAAATCAAATTATTGCATGTGTTAGAGCATTATCACCTGTGATAATGTCCTAAGGCATGCAATAATTGGCCATGGCATCTTGGTCAATGATTCCAATGCAGTAGTTTATTGAAAAAAAGGAAATTTGCATTTGAAATATTTAATTGGAATGCATATACATAACTTAAAATAGAGAAGCATTAAGCATCTGAACTACAAGGAAGCAGAACAAGTTAAAACGATTACAGAGAGATGAGAAGGAATTACCTGTTGTTGTTGATCCAGCTGTAGTAGTTGGTCCTATGAAAATAACACATATTTAGGTTAGAATTGATAGGAAAGCTTTAGAAAAATTACACAATATAATTGAAAATAACCTGAATCTGAAGTTTAAAAAAAGGGCTAGATACATCATTCCCCACAGAATGATGAGCTGAGGTGATAAACAGGGTGGGGAAGTGAGAAAAGGGTTGGGAAGGTGCTAGTGTGTATCTGGAAGCATCACTGCAGTGTGGTTTCACCTGCCACAGTGCGGCCATGCCGCATATTATCGCCCCGTAGCACCATGCAAAAAGGCGTTGTTATTTCCCACGCTACTACCTGCAATAACGTCCAAGACATTATCGCCAGCAGCACTGTTACCACTCAATTTCCCTAACCCCCCCGAACTCCTCTTAACTCCAGCCCCTTTCCCTAATTTAAATTTTAATGCCGTGAAAATCAAATTATTGCATGTGTTAGAGCATTATCACCTGTGATAATGTCCTAAGGCATGCAATAATTGGCCATGGCATCTTGGTCAATGATTCCAATGCAGTAGTTTATTGAAAAAAAGGAAATTTGCATTTGAAATATTTAATTGGAATGCATATACATAACTTAAAATAGAGAAGCATAAGCATCTGAACTACAAGGAAGCAGAACAAGGTTAAAACGATTACAGAGTGATGAGAAGGAATTACCTGTTGTTGTTGATCCAGCTGTAGTAGATGGTCCTATGAAAATAACACATATTTAGGTTAGAATTGATAGGAAAGCTTTAGAAAAATTACACAATATAATTGAAAATAACCTGAATTAGAAGTTTAAAAAAAGGGCTAGATTCATCATTCCCCACAGAATGATGAGCTGAGGTGATAAACAGGGTGGGGAAGTGAGAAAAGGGTTGGGAAGGTGCTAGTGTGTATCTGGAAGCATCATGGCAGTGTGGTTTCACCTGCCACAGTGCGGCCGTGCCGCATATAATCGCCCCGTAGCACCATGCAAAAAGGCGTTGTTATTTCCCACGCTACTACCTGCAATAAGGTCCAAGACATTATCGCCAGCAGCACTGTTACCACTCAGTTTCCCTAACCCCCCCGAACTCCTCTTAACTCCAGCCCCTTTCCCTAATTTAAATTTTAATGCCGTGAAAATCAAATTATTGCATGTGTTAGAGCATTATCACCTGTGATAATGTCCTAAGGCATGCAATAATTGGCCATGGCATCTTGGTCAATGATTCCAATGCAGTAGTTTATTGAAAAAAAGGAAATTTGCATTTGAAATATTTAATTGGAATGCATATACATAACTTAAAATAGAGAAGCATAAGCATCTGAACTACAAGGAAGCAGAACAAGTTAAAACGATTACAGAGAGATGAGAAGGAATTACCTGTTGTTGTTGATCCAGCTGTAGTAGATGGTCCTATGAAAATAACACATATTTAGGTTAGAATTGATAGGAAAGCTTTAGAAAAATTACACAATATAATTGAAAATAACCTGAATCTGAAGTTTAAAAAAAGGGCTAGATACATCATTCCCCACAGAATGATGAGCTGAGGTGATAAACAGGGTGGGGAAGTGAGAAAAGGGTTGGGAAGGTGCTAGTGTGTATCTGGAAGCATCACTGCAGTGTGGTTTCACCTGCCACAGTGCGGCCATGCCGCATATAATCGCCCCGTAGCACCATGCAAAAAGGCGTTGTTATTTCCCACGCTACTACCTGCAATAACGTCCAAGACATTATCGCCAGCAGCACTGTTACCATCCAATTTCTCTAACCCCCCGAACTCCTCTTAACTCCAGCCCCTTTCCCTAATTTAAATTTTAATGCCATGAAAATCAAATTATTGCATGTGTTAGAGCATTATCACCTGTGATAATGTCCTAAGGCATGCAATAATTGGCCATGGCATCTTGGTCAATGATTCCAATGCAGTAGTTTATTGAAAAAAAGGAAATTTGCATTTGAAATATTTAATTGGAATGCATATACATAACTTAAAATAGAGAAGCGTAAGCATCTGAACTACAAGGAAGCAGAACAAGTTAAAACGATTACAGAGAGATGAGAAGGAATTACCTGTTGTTGTTGATCCAGCTGTAGTAGATGGTCCTATGAAAATAACACATATTTAGGTTAGAATTGATAGGAAAGCTTTAGAAAAATTACACAATATAATTGAAAATAACCTGAATCTGAAGTTTAAAAAAAGGGGTAGATACATCATTCTCCACAGAATGATGAGCTCAGGTGATAAACAGGGTGGGGAAGTGAGAAAAGGGTTGGGAAGGTGCTAGTGTGTATCTGGAAGCATCACTGCAGTGTTGTTTCATCTGCCACAGTGCGGCCATGCCGCATATAATCGCCCCAGTAGCACCATGCAAAAAGGCGTTGTTATTTCCCACGCTACTACCTGCAATAAGGTCCAAGACATTATCGCCAGCAGCACTGTTACCACTCCAATTTCTCTAACCCCCCCGAACCCCTCTTAACTCCAGCCCCTTTCCCTAATTTAAATTTTAATGCCGTGAAAATCAAATTATTGCATGTGTTAGAGCATTATCACCTGTGATAATGTCCTAAGGCATGCAATAATTGGCCATGGCATCTTGGTCAATGATTCCAATGCAGTAGTTTATTGAAAAAAAGGAAATTTGCATTTGAAATATTTAATTGGAATGCATATACATAACTTAAAATAGAGAAGCATAAGCATCTGAACTACAAGGAAGCAGAACAAGTTAAAACGATTACAGAGAGATGAGAAGGAATTACCTGTTGTTGTTGATCCAGCTGTAGTAGATGGTCCTATGAAAATAACACATATTTAGGTTAGAATTGATAGGAAAGCTTTAGAAAAATTACACAATATAATTGAAAATAACCTGAATCTGAAGTTTAAAAAAAGGGCTAGATACATCATTCCCCACAGAATGATGAGCTGAGGTGATAAACAGGGTGGGGAAGTGAGAAAAGGGTTGGGAAGGTGCTAGTGTGTATCTGGAAGCATCACTGCAGTGTGGTTTCACCTGCCACAGTGCGGCCATGCCGCATATTATCGCCCCGTAGCACCATGCAAAAAGGCGTTGTTATTTCCCACGCTACTACCTGCAATGAGGTCCAAGACATTATCGCCAGCAGCACTGTTACCACCCAATTTCCCTTACCCTCCGAACTCCTCTTAACTCCAACCCCTTTCCCTAATCTAAACTTTAATGCCATGAAAATCAAATTATTGCATCTGTTAGAGCATTATCACCTGTGATAATGTTCTAAAGCATGCAATAATTGGCCATTGCATCTTGGTCAATGTTTCCAATGCAGTAGTTTATTGAAAAAAAAGGAAATTTGCATTTGAAATATTTAATTGGAATGCATATACATAACTTAAAATAGAGAAGCGTAAGCATCTGAACTACAAGGAAGCAGAACAAGTTAAAACGATTACAGAGAGATGAGAAGGAATTACCTGTTGTTGTGGATACAGCTGTAGTAGTTGGTCCTATGAAAATAATACATATTTAGGTTAGAATTGATAAGAAATAATAGAAGGTACAATTTTTGAAAATACTGAGATTTCTTTTTAAACAGCCCACAAGTGCGAAAACCACGAGATACATACACAGAATGATGAGCTCAGGTGATAAACAGGGTGGGGAAGTGAGAAAAGGGTTGGGAAGGTGCTAGTGTGTATCTGGAAGCATCACTGCAGTGTGGTTTCACCTGCCACAGTGCGGCCATGCCGCATATAATCGCCCCATAGCACCATGCAAAAAGGCGTTGTTATTTCCCACGCTACTACCTGCAATAAGGTCCAAGACATTATCGCCAGCAGCACTGTTACCATCCAATTTCTCTAACCCCCCCGAACTCCTCTTAACTCCAGCCCCTTTCCCTAATTTAAATTTTAATGCCGTGAAAATCAAATTATTGCATGTGTTAGAGCATTATCACCTGTGATAATGTCCTAAGGCATGCAATAATTGGCCATGGCATCTTGGTCAATGATTCCAATGCAGTAGTTTATTGAAAAAAAGGAAATTTGCATTTGAAATATTTAATTGGAATGCATATACATAACTTAAAATAGAGAAGCATAAGCATCTGAACTACAAGGAAGCAGAACAAGGTAAAACGATTACAGAGTGATGAGAAGGAATTACCTGTTGTTGTTGATCCAGCTGTAGTAGATGGTCCTATGAAAATAACACATATTTAGGTTAGAATTTATAGGAAAGGTTTGGAAAAATTACACAATATAATTGAAAATAACCTGAATTAGAAGTTTAAAAAAAGGGCTAGATTCATTATTCCCCACAGAATGATGAGCTGAGGTGATAAACAGGGTGGGGAAGTGAGAAAAGGGTTGGGAAGGTGCTAGTGTGTATCTGGAAGCAACAAGGCAGTGTGGTTTCACCTGCCACAGTGCGGCCTTGCCTCATATTATCGCCCCGTAGCACCATGCAAAAAGGCGTTGTTATTTCCCACGCTACTACCTGCAATAATTTCCAAGACATTATCGCCAGCAGCACTGTTACCACCCAATTTCCCTAACCCTCCAGAACTCCTCTTAACTCCAGCCCCTTTCCCTAAAGGAAAATTAGTTTCTTACCTGATAATTTTCGTTCCTGTAGTACCAAGGATCAGTCCAGGACACCTGGGTTGTGACTCCGTACCAGTAGATGGAGACAGAGCAAAACTTGTGGGACTGAGCCATATATGACCCTGTGCCAGTCACAGCCCCTCAGTCATACGTAATGTCAAAGTAGAAATCCAACTAGGAAAAAACACAA
The DNA here is from genome assembly GCF_901001135.1 of Rhinatrema bivittatum. Taxonomy (NCBI): domain Eukaryota; kingdom Metazoa; phylum Chordata; class Amphibia; order Gymnophiona; family Rhinatrematidae; genus Rhinatrema; species Rhinatrema bivittatum. The sequence continues at coordinate 211,518 of NW_021820736.1, read as the reverse complement.
CTAGCTAGAAAAAAATCGCTACTTGAACCGGAATAAATCCAAACCCCTGCTGGAACCGGACTCCCCAACCGGGAGAGCCAAACAAGCGGTCAGATTAGCTAACAACGCTGAGCGGACTCTCTGTTACTTTAGCGTAGCACTGAGGGTGGGATCCTGGACTGATCCTTGGTACTACAGGAACGAAAATTATCAGGTAAGAAACTAATTTTCCTTTCCCTGTACGTACCAGGATCAGTCCCGGACACCTGGGATGTACCAGAGCCAACTTAACGAGGGTGGGAAGTAGAGAGTCCCGCTCGGAATACCCTTTCTCCAAACCCCCCGGCGTCTGCCGTCCGGACATCCAATCGGTAATGCCTGATAAAGGTATGTAACGACTTCCAGGTAGCCGCCCTACAAATCTCTTGAGGCGACACCTGAGAAGCTTCCGCCCAAGACGCAGCGTGAGATCGAGTCGAGTGCGCCCGAAGACCTACCGGAAGCAGTTTTCCCCGCCCCAAGTACGCCGAACCAATGGCCTCCTTGAGCCAACGGGCGATCGTCGCACGGGACGCTGCGGCCCCTTTCTTTGGACCAGAGAACAAAACAAACAGATGATCGGTTATCCGAAACGGATTAGTAACCTCCAGGTAATGAAGGAGGGATCTCCGTACATCAAGCTTTCTTAGTTCCCTCGACGTTGGATCAGAAGACTCCCCGACCGCGAAAGCAGGCAGCTCAACTGACTGATTCATGTGAAAAGACGACACGACTTTAGGTAAAAAGGAAGGAACCGTCCGCAAAGAGACTCCTGAATCGGAAATATGCAAGAACGGTTCCCTACAAGACAGTGCTTGCAATTCCAAAACATGCCGTGCCGAGGCAATCGCCACCAGGAATACCGTCTTTAACGTGAGATCTTTAACAGTTGCGCGCTTCAAGGGCTCAAACGGCGCCGCGCATAAAGCGGAGAGGACCCAATTGAGGTTCCAAGATGGACAGGGGGGCCGCAATGGAGGACGGAGATGTTTAGCCCCCCGAAGGAAACGGGAGATATCCGGGTGGAGAGCTAGGGAGGTTCCCCGGACCTTACCTCACAAACAACCAAATGCCGCCACTTGGACCCGTAGGGAACTGCACGCTAAGCCTTTGGCCAGCCCGGCCTGGAGAAACGCCAGAATATCGGATACAGAAGCAGAAGTGGGATCCAAACCACGCTTCACACACCAATCTTCAAAGACCACCCAGACCCGGAAGTAAGCCATGGATGTAGACTGCTTTCTGGACCTCAGCAGTGTGGCTATCACCGCATCTGAGTAACCTCTTTTCTTTAAGCGATTCCTCTCAAAAGCCATGCCGCGAGACAGAAGTGATCCGCATCCTCCAAACAAACGGGGCCCTGATGTAGGAGCCCCGCAAACCCCTGGAGACGAAGGGGTGCCGCCACCGACAACTGGACGAGGTCTGCGAACCACGGACGGTGCGGCCACTCCGGTGCCACCATGATCACCTTGGACGGGTGCAATTCTATGCGCCGCAGGATCTTCCCGATCATCGGCCACGGGGGAAACACGTACAGCAGCACATCCGTTGGCCAGGGAGGCACCAACGCGTCGACGCCCTCTGCTCCCCTTTCTCGACGTCAACTGTAAAATATCGGGGCCTTCGCATTGTGCCAAGCGGCCATCAGATCTACGTGGGGCGTTCCCCACTTCTTGCAAATGAAGTGGAATGCTTCGTCCGCCAGCTCCCACTCCCCGGGATCCAGGCGATGACGGCTGAGAAAATCCGCCTGGACGTTGTCGATTCCAGCGATGTGAGTCGCTGCGACGTTGCTGAGATGTTTCTCCGCCCAGGTCATCAAGAGTTGCACCTCCTCCGCCACCCATGGACTTCTCGTCCCGCCTTGGCGATTGATGTAGGCCACGGTGGTTGCGTTGTCAGACAACACTCTGACCGCTTGTCCTCGCACCAGCGGTAGGAAGGCCTGCAGGGCCAGCCGGACCGCTCTGGTCTCTAGCCTGTTGATAGACCACTGGGCTTGCGACGACGTCCATAGGCCCTGAACCGCCTTTCCTAGGCAAACCGCTCCCCAACCGCAGAGGCTGGCATCCGTGGTCACCACCGTCCAATTGGGCACCAGAAGGGACACACCACAGGACAGATGACTGGAATCCAGCCACCAGAGCAGGCTGGCTCTCGCCTGGCCTGTGAGAGGCAGCGGTAGGTGGAACTCTTCCGAAACTGGCTTCCAGCGGGATAGTAAGGAAGACTGCAATGGCCGCAGATGAGCAAACGCCCAGGGAATCAACGCAAGCGTTGAGGCCATAGAACCCAAGACCGTCAGGTAATCGCAGACCCGCGGGCGGCGGAGAGACAATAATCGCCTCACCTGAGCTTGTAGCTTGCATATACGTTCGTGAGATAGGAACACCTTGCCCTGTTTCGTGTCGAATACGGCTCCCAGATACTCCAAGGTTTGTGTGGGCGTCAGTTGACTCTTGTTGAAGTTGACTACCCATCCTAGTGACTGCAAGAGCTGCAGAACCCTGGCCACTGCCAGGCGACACTGACCCTCGGACTTTCCTCGGATCAACCAATCGTCCAGGTAAGGATGAACCAGAAGGCCTTCGCAGCGCAGCTGCGCTGCTACCACTACCATCACTTTCGTGAACGTACGAGGGGCCGTCGCGAGACCAAACGGTAGTGCCCGAAACTGGTAATGTCTTCCCAGGATGCAGAACCTTAGAAATCGCTGGAACGATGGTTGAATACCCACGTGAAGGTACGCTTCCGTGAGATCTAGAGAGGCTAGGAATTCGCCCGGGCGCACTGAGGCGATCACCGAACGAATTGTCTCCATTTTGAAGTGAGGAACGCGAAGGCATCTGTTTACCCCTTTTAGATCCAGTATTGGTCTTGATGTGCCGTCTTTCTTGGGAACTATGAAGTAAATGGAGTAACGTCCCTCGCCGTGCTGACCGGCAGGGACGGGTGAAATGGCTTCCAAGCTTTCCAAGCGTCGAATGGTTTCTAGCACCGCCGCCCTCTTCTTGTGGGCCTTGCAGGGCGAGACCAGGAACTTGTCCGCTGGGATGCGAGCAAAATCTAACACGTAGCCATGTCTTATCACGTTGAGGACCCACTGGTCCGATGTCACGTTGGCCCATTCCTCGAAAAACAACGTTAAACGCGCCCCGACATGTGGAATGACGTGCTGAGGCTGCGGCGAGGGATGGGCCGGACGCGTTTCATTGCGAAGCCTTGGACCCCGTGCCCGACGAGGCTCCCCCTTGCCTACCAAAACGTTTCCCCCGAAAGGACTGCTGCCACTGAGGCGTTCGAGAGGAAGACGACCTATACAAGGGGCCGGTGGACCTTTGAGGCCGCGATTTCCTGGGCCCACGAAACGGGACCTGGCAGGGAATGAGGACCGCGTCCTGGCTCTGTCCTCGGGCAGCTTAAAAGCCCTGTTCTCTCCCAGAGAAACCATTAAATCATCCAATTCCTTGCCAAACAACAACTTCCCCTTGAATGGCAACACCCCGAGGTGAGCCTTGGACGAGCCATCCGCCACCTAGTTGCGCAGCCACAGGAGGCGGCGCGCCGACACAGCCGCCACCATGGACCTAGCTGAAGTGCGCAGTAGATCGTGAAGGGCATCTGCCCCATACGCTATTGCCACCTCCAGCCTATCTGCCTGCGATGACTCTTCCGCAGACAGGCCCGCATTTGCTTGAAGAACCTGGGCCCAGCGCAGGCTGGCCCGCATAGCAAAGTTAGTGCAGATGGTGGCCCGCTCTCCCAGGGCGGACACCTCGAAGATCTTCTTAAGCTGTACTTCCAGCTTCCTATCCTGAATGTCCCTGAGGGCCGTTGCTCCCGTGACCGGGATGGTAGACCTCTTCATCACCGCGTAAACCGCTGAATCCACCTTTGGAAGTTTGAGAAGCTCCAGCGCCTCCTCCGGCAGCGGGTAAAGCTTGTCCATGGCCTTGCTGACCTTCAAACCTAGCTCCGGCGTATCCCATTCCCGGAACAAGATATCCATCGACAAGAAGTGAAAAGGAAAAGCAACTGCCGGTCCCGTGAAACCTAACAGAACCGGATCCATGTTGGCCTCTTGGCGGACCACTACCGGTGGGGCCTCTATTTCCAGCTCCTGCAGGATGGCCGGAATGAGTGGGGACAGTTCCTCCCTGCGGAACAGCCGGACCACCTTGGGGTCATCCCCTTCCACAGCCTGCGTTCCTTTTCCCGCACTGGGCTGGGCAGAACCGTCCGCCGCCGCCTCCTCGGCCCCCTTCAGGGGCTCCTCGGGGGAATCCACATCCTCCCCGGAGGAAGACTCCGAGTCCGACTCCTGCGGAACGCCACGTGGAGGCCGCTTTCCTCGAGACGGCTCCTGTACGACCTCCGCAGCCTCCTTAGCTCTCCTTTTCCTCGGTGGGATCTTGCGGGATCCTCTCACAGAGCCTCCCCCTCGGCTGCACTTGCTGCGCTTGTACTTGAGCATTTTGCGCAGCAAACGGGTAAAATCAGCTGAAAAAGATCCAGAACCTGAGGAATCGTCTCCGGAGTCCCCCGGGGACCTAACCCCCTCTGGAGAGACCCCTCCCGCTGCACCCCGCTGTGGGGAAAGCGCGGGAGGCAAAGCTGAATCCACCGCCGCTTCCCGCGCGATTTCACGGCCGGTGGACAAAATGGCCACCACACCCGCGCTGAGTGGGAAAAGCTCGAGGCCTGTCAGCTGAGCCCCCCCCCCCCCCCCCGCGCGGCGGCGATTGCGCGACCCGAGATCGAGCCCCCCGAGGTGCCCCGGACGACCCTTCTCCGCCTTGGATGCAGGCCAAGCAAAGTCCCTCCTGCGAAAGGCGTGCGCGCGCCGAGCCGCAGGCCCGACAGGAAGCACCACCCGGCATGCCGGCGATCGCGGCGAAAATAAAGAGAGAGACGCGACTAAAATTTAAAACAAACTCGGCGATCTCCTTCCTACCCGCGGCGGCGCCCCCCCCCCCCCCCCTCCCCGAGAGAAAACGGAGCGGCGACGCAAAGCAACAGAGAGCCGGCAGCAACAAACAAAACAAACCAGAAAACTTTTTTTTTTTTTTTTTACTAACGCTTGCCGCTGTCCTCGGTCCTGGAGCCCTGTTCCTGCAGGGGTGAGTGAACCGGGCTCCCCGGTGTCACCCCTGGCGCTGCTACTAGCCAAGCCGGGTCCTTGACCCTAGCAGCGGCCTCGACCAGGGGGGGATAGTCACCTCGGAACCTCACAACCCCCCTGGGAGGCAGGGCGGTCGGGACTTCCCTCTCCAAACAAAAACAAAACCCAATTTGGAACAAATCTCAAACTAAGCTAATCCTGAAAACTCCTAAAAGAAAAAAAAAACCAACCAACCCTGACTGACTACCAGAACCAGGGCAGGCATGGGCTGTGACTGCCCCTGCACCATCTACTGGAGACAGAGTAAGACTGAGGGGCTGTGACTGGCACAGGGTCATATATGGCTCAGTCCCACAAGTTTTGCTCTGTCTCCATCTACTGGTGCGGAGTCACAACCCAGCTGTCCCGGACTGATCCTGGTACGTACAGGGAATTTAAATTTTAATGATGTGAAAATCAAATTATTGCATGTGTTAGAGCATTATCACCTGTGATAATGTTCTAAAGCATGCAATAATTGGCCATTGCATCTTGGTCAATGATTCCAATGCAGTAGTTTATTGTAAAAAAAAGGAAATTTGCCTTTGAAATATTTAATTGGAATGCATATACATAACTTAAAATAGAGAAGCGTAAGCATCTGAACTACAAGGAAGCAGAACAAGTTAAAAGGATTACAGAGAGATGAGAAGGAATTACCTGTTGTTGTTGATCCAGCTGTAGTAGTTGGTCCTATGAAAATAACACATATTTAGGTTAGAATTGATAGGAAAGGTTTCAAAAAATTACACAATATAATTGAAAATAACCTGAATTTGAAGTTTAAAAAAAGGGCTAGATTCATCATTCCCCACAGAATGATGAGCTAAGGTGATAAAGAGGGTGGGGAAGTGAGAAAAGGGTTGGGAAGGTGCTAGTGTGTATCTGGAAGCATCACGGCAGTGTGGTTTCACCTGCCACAGTGCAGCCGTGCCGCATATTATCACCGCGTAGCACCATGCAAAAAGGCGTTGTTATTTCCCACGCTACTACCTGCAATAATATCCAAGACATTATCGCCAGCAGCACTGTTACCACCCAACTTCCCTAACCCCCCGAAGATCCTCTTAACTCCAACCCCTTTCCCTAATTTAAATTTTAATGCAGTGAAAATCAAATTATTGCATGTGTTAGAGCATTATCACCTGTGATAATGTCCTAAGGCATGCAATAATTGGCCATGGCATCTTGGTCAATGATTCCAATGCAGTAAGTAACTGAAAAAAAGGAAATTTGCATTTGAAATATTTAATTGGAATGCATATACATAACTTAAAATAGAGAAGCGTAAGCATTTGAACTACAAGGAAGCAGAACAAGTTAAAACGATTACAGAGAGATGAGAAGGAATTACCTGTTGTTGTTGATCCAGCTGTTGTAGTTTGTCCTATGAAAATAACACATATTTACGTTAGAATTGATAAGAAATAATAGAAGGTACAATTTTTGAAAATATTGACATTTCTTTTTAAACAGCCCACAAGGGCTAAACCCACGAGATACATATAGAGTTCAGGACCGCATATACTGAACAGATTTTAAAAATCATGCGAGCTCACGTGTATCTCAAGGTATGAGTCAAAAATGTTTTTGAGAACATGGTGAGAGGTATGGGCATGGTCTTAGTGTCGCATGCGCATTCCCTACATTTCACAATTAAATTTGCACATAAATATTTACGTGCACAAGAACACACCATTTTCCCCTTCCTTGTAACCTTTCTTCTGCTATGGATAGCATGTCAATCCAGTATAAAAATAAAAATAGGCTAGTCAGTAAGACTTTGAGGGATGCAATAATTGGCTATGGCATCTTGGTCAATGATTCCAATGCAGTAGTTTATTGAAAAAAAGGAAATTTGCATTTGAAATATTTAATTGGAATGCATATACATAACTTAAAATAGAGAAGCGTAAGCATCTCAACTACAAGGAAGCAGAACAAGTTAAAACGATTACAGAGAGGAGAGGAAGTGATGTCAGCCTTCCAGTATGGACGCTTGAAGCGTTAGCTCCCTCCACGCGCTATCTAAAATATTAATTTCAGCGGCGTTGTGGTTCGGACAACGATCAAAACTGTAGCGATCCTTTATCTAAAGGGCTATTATGACCTCCAGGAAAAAAGCAATTGATTTAAAATCTTTTTCATAGGATCGCGATTTGCGGCCCTGCGGGAAGACCCAGATCCAGAGCCTGGCAAGATGGAGACAGCGGGCGGCCTGCACCCCCACGAGGCAAGTAATATGCCAGGGACAGAAACGCCAGAGACGACTGGGGTACCCACTAAAGAGGACTTTCGTTTGTGGTTTCAGGAGATTAAACATGATATTAAAACCATGAAAACAGATATGCAGGCGGCATTGCCCGAGTTCCGTTCAGAGCTGGGGGACTTTGGCCGCCCCGTAGAAGATGTGGAAAACATTGTCAAAGGCCATGTCATGGAACAATCGAGGATAAAAACTGAAATATTGGCACTTCAATGTAAAAATGAAGATATTATATTTAAACTGGAGGACATTGAAAATAGATCGCGGTGCTCAAATATCAGAATACGAGGAGTGCCAGAATCGGAGGCTTACGTGGACGCCTTTGAAGTGGTTCAAAAGCTGTGCCGGGACGTACTTAAAATTGGAACCGATGGTGCCCGGGAAAAGGAGGAGGTTATTGAGCTGGATCGGGCACACAAGGCCCTGGGAACCCCGAGAAACAACGTACCGAGGGATATCATTGCTTGTATTCACCATTATAGGCAAAAAGAGGAGATAATGCAAAAAGCACGCCAATTGAGCACCATTACTTGGGAAGGGCACAAAATAGCCCTGTATAATGACTTAGCTGCAGCCACCTTACAAAAGCGGTGAGACCTTCAATCTGTGACCACTTTGCTACGCAAAGAAAATATTAGATACAGGTGGTTGTATCCCAGTGGATTGGCCTTCACAGTAGACGGAGTAACCCATCGCCTTAAAAAGAGGGAGGAGGCGGCATCCATCTTGGCGGCGGTGGGATTAACATTACCGGAGGAAGACAACATGGCGGCCAATTCTAGAGGGATGGATCGTCCTAGATGGCAGAGAGCTGGGAAAACAGGCTCCAGACTTCGCCGCAAATCCTTGGAAGTGAGCGCTCCGAGAGAGGGAGTAGAGTGAATTCTGCAGAGCACCTTTATGCCGAGCATAAACTTTGTCTTTCTTCCTATAAGGAAGCTTGCCTAACAGGATCCTGGAAATATAGATGTTACATTACATTACCATGTGCATCTACAGTTACTTTTCAAGTAGTTACCATGTTCATGTACAGAATCAACGCTGACTTATGTACAAGTGATCATAGTCGTTGTTAAGAGTTAAAATGGCATTGTTTTATTACGAATGGTGTGGCGTGGGGGGAGAAATGGGAGGTTGACTGCTTCTCGGAGAAGCACTACTGATGTATCAGTGGTGGGTACTCAGGGGAGGGGAGGGGGGGAGTGGGAGGGATGTAGGGAAGAGGAGGGGGGAAGGAAGGGAGGGGGGAATAGAAGGGGTTACGGAGTTTCAGGTAAGAATAAAGAGCATTTTAGTGAACCCCAACAGCAAAGCGGGAAGAAGGGTGGGAGAGCAACCGCCTGGACGAAATAGAGAGGTTAGGGCATATATTGAATGGATAGATGTCACTTAAGGTGGTCTCCTTGAATGTTAAGGGGTTAAATACGCCGCTCAAAAGGAAGTTAATGTTTAAGGAAGCCCTCTTTTTGAAGGCTTCCATTATCTTCTTGCAAGAAACTCATTTAAGGAAAAAGTATGAGAGATTACTGAGTTCTTCACATTATCCACATATGGTGTTTGCTGCGAGCACCCCAAAACATAAATACACAGGGGTGGGGATTTTATTCTCCAGGGACTTAATGGTGCAAGTTGACTCTATATATAAAGATGAAGAAGGAAGGTTCTTGATTGTCTCTGTGTATATTGATAAGGTATTATACACCTTGATTAATGTGTACTGTCCAAATACTTTACAAAGGGAGATTTTTCAGAGAATGGATGAGAAACTTCTGCTGTGTAAGAGTGGTATTGTAATTGCGGGGAGGGGGGGATTTTAATTTGGTCAGGGATCCTATGCTAGATTGTTCTAAAGGGGGTGGTCATTATTCTAAAGTAGATAGAAGAGCTTTCCAGAGCTTCATGAACAGATGGAATGTGGTGGATATATGGCGGGAAAGATATCCTACAGGTCAAGATTTTTCCTTTTATTCTACTGCGCATGATACATATACCAGAATAGATTTTCTCTTAATTGATAACACGTTGGTGCATAGCACCGTGGATGTTGGCATAGGTAATATTGATTGGTCTGATCATGCGCCTGTGTGGTGGGAATTTAATAGCTTGAAATTAGATAGTGGGCGCAGATTTTGGAAACTTAACGACTCCATAATAAAAGATAAAGAGATAGAATTAAAATACGCACGACCATTAAAGAATATTTAACAATTAATAATACAGAAGAAATTTCTCCTGGGGTATTATGGGACTGTATGAAGGCAGTCCTACGAGGCAGGTTCATTGCGATAGCTGCACACAAAAAGAAAGAGAAAGCTCAAAACTATGAGCGGTTAAGAGAGCAGCTGGCGAAGGCAGAAATAGCCCATAAGCGGAATCCATCCAGGGCCTTATTGAAGGAACTGGGAGATATACGTTATCAACTTCGCATGACTGAAGCGGAGAAGCTGGCCCATAATTTAGATTTAGCTAAACAAAATATTATGAACACGGTAATAAGGCTGGGAAATTCTTAGCACATAAGCTGAAAGCGAAGGTGGCGCAAACGCAGATCACTAAAATCAGGGCGGTTGACGGGTCTCTAATTGTGGATGGAGAGGGGATTAGGGATCAATTTAATCAGTTTTTTGCTAAACTTTACACTCGAGAGGAGGGAGTCTCTGAGGAAGATATAACTTCATATCTGAATGAAATCCAGATGCCTAGTTTAGATTCGGACATAACGGAAGGGATGAGTCAGCCTATTACCTCGGCAGAGGTGCTAGCAGTGATTACGGAGTTGAAACCCGGGAAGGCCCCTGGACTTGATGGGTATACACCGCTATTTTATAAAAAGTTTAAAGACTTATTGGTGGTACCCCTGATCAACATGTTTAATATGTTGCGGAGTGGTGGCCATCTATTGAGTGCAGCAAATGTTGCCGGGGTTACTATTCTGCCTAAACCGGGAAAGGACCCGATACTGTGTAGTTCATATCGCCCTATTTCTCTCATAAATATTGACTTGAAAATTTTGGCAAAGATATTGGCTACTAGATTGCAAGTAGTAATCACATCTATAATTCACGATGACCAAGCTGGCTTTATGCCGGGCAGAATGGCTGGGGATAACATTCAGAAAGTAATTAATCTTATATATCATGCAAGGAAGACCAGTACTGCGTCCTTATTATTTGGAGTAGACGTGGAAAAAGCTTTCGACAGGGTGCATTGCCTGTTTCTTTTCCAGGTTATGCAGAAAGTCGGATTGGGGGGTGGTTTTCTGCAATGGATACAAGAACTCTATAGGGAGCCAGCTGCTTGCATAAAGGTGAATGGAGGCTATTCCCAAAATTTCCAGGTACAAAGGGGAACGAGACAAGGATGTCCGTTGTCACCCTTGTGGTTTGCCATATGTTTAGAACCATTGGCTGCTAGAATCAGGGCAAAGGGAGAGATTATGGGTGTTCAGATCAGAGATACCAATTATAAGATTTCAATGTATGCTGATGACGTGCTCTTCACCTTGACCAAACCAGAGGAATCACTGTCTGTTCAATTAGCGGAATTAGACAACTTTGGGAGGTTTCCGGCTTTAAAGTAAACAAAGAAAAGTTGGAATTGCTTCCCATTTACCTGACTGCGTCACAGATTGCCCACCTGAAGCAGTCATTCCCTTTCCAGTGGGCTAAGGGAACGGTCAGATATTTGGGGGTCCAGATTGGGCCAGACTATAAGGACCTATATAACCAGAACTATCTACCTCTACTTAAATGGCTAGAGAAAGATCTCCAGTCTTGGGACAGACTAGAATTATCATGGTTGGGCAGAATCGCTGCCATCAAAATGACATATTTACCAAAATTGGCATATTTTTTCCAGACTTTACCATGTTTGGTACCGGCAAAATGTCTAAAAAGACTACAAGCTAAGCTTTTCTCCTTTATTTGGAAGAGACGGCCACCCCGAGTCGCACGCAAGGTGCTTTTCCATACTAAAGCGGATGGGGGCTTGGGGGTTCTGCATCTTCTTAAATACTATGTAGCGTCACAACTAAAAGTAATGCTGGATTTTCATAACCAGATGCATTCTAAACAATGGGTTCAAATAGAGGCTGATATGGCCCATGGAATGTCGATTAGGCAACTTTCCTGGAAGGGGGAGAGGGTCCGACTTGAGGAGGACCAGATGTCTCCCTGCAGAGCGCTCACATTTAGCTTATGGAATGGATGGAGGTCTCAGATGGTAGGCTCCCGTAGATTTTGGTATTCCACCCCGATTAGAGGATGCGCAGCGTTTCCCGCAGGGATGTCGGGACAACGGTTCCTTGAGTAGGAAATGAAGGGGTTAAATTCTTTGGGCCAGGTATGGCACGATCAAAAGGTGGTGCCTTTTGAGGAAGTGAGAAATAAATTCGGTCTCACAGCAAAGGATCAGTTTGCTTATGTACAGCTAGAACATTTTCTTACATCTAAAGAGGTGCGAATGGATTTGATCAAAGGGAAAACCATGGTGGAATGTTACTGCGACAAAGCACATGTTGTTGAAGGGGCCATATCAAAGTTATATGTAGTGCTTAAGGGTATGGGGCCACCTACTGGGACTCACATGAAAGCCTGGGAAAGGGATTTGGGAGGTTCATGGTCTGAGGGAGAGTGGGATGTCTGTTTTCGGGAGGTGAGTCGCAGCTCTTTATCAGCTCAATTATTGGAACAAAGCTATAAGATGTTATTTCGCTGGTATCTAACCCCATATAAATTACATAAAATGAAGTTTAAACAAGATAATATTGCTGGAGAAAGTGTGGGATGGCGCGGGCCTTCTATCACATGTGGTGGACATGTCCAGTCATTAAACAGTTGTGGGAGAAGGTGGAAGTATGGTTACGGGACTTAATGCAAATCAATTTCAGTTGGACAGCTAAAGGGGCATTGTTACATGCCGCAATGCCAGAGGTGTCGTCACCACAACAAACATTTATAAAGGCCGTTGCCTTGGCAGTGAGAGGAGAGATTGCAAAAAATTGGAAACAGGAAAAGGCACCTTCCTTAACTGCGGTGCTACAGAGACTGAAATGGATACATTACATAGAATATCTTACGGCGTTGAGAAGAGACACTGTTAAGCGTTTCACGGATGGTTGGAGGGTATTTCAAACATGGATTGACAAAAATGATAACTCCAAGGGTGGGGGAGGGATTGGGGGAGGGGAGACTAGTCGGGAATAGAGGGGGTTAAATATTTTGTAATGTTTATATGCAGTTTAACATGCATTGGTTTACAGTGGGAATTGGAGATTTCTGATGTTGTAACATGTTATAATTTATTGTTCAATAAAACGTTAATTACAAAAAAAAAATGATTACAGAGAGATGAGAAGGAATTACCTGTTGTTGTTGATCCAGCTGTTGAGGTTGGTCCTATGAAAATAACACATATTTAAGTTAGAATTGATAAGAAAGGTTCAGAAAAATTACATAATATAATTGAAAATAACCTGAATTTGAAGTTTAAAAAAAGAGCTAGATTCATCATTCCCCACAGAATGATGAGCTGAGGTGATAAAGAGGGTGGGGAAGTGAGAAAAGGGTTGGGAAGGTGCTAGTGTGTATCTGGAAGCATCACAGCACTGTGGTTTCACCTGCCAAAGGGCGGCCGTGCCACATATTATCACACCGTAGCACCGTGCATAAAGAAGTTATTTCCCACGCTGCTACCTGAAATAATGTCCAAGACATTAGCGCCAGCAGCACTGTTACCACCCAATTTCTCTAACCCCCCCCCCCCCCGAACGTCTCTTAACTCCAACCCCTTTCCCTAATTTAAATTTAAATGCCGTGAAAATCAAATTATTGCATGTGTTAGAGCATTATCACCTGTGATAATGTCCTAAGGCATGAAATAATTGGCCATGGCATCTTGGTCAATGATTCCAATGCAGTAGTTTATTGAAAGAAAGGAAATTTGCATTTGAAATATTTAATTGGAATGCATATACATAACTTAAAATAGCGAAGCGTAAGCATCTGAACTACAAGGAAGCAGAACAAGTTAAAACGATTACAGAGAGATGAGAAGGAATTACCTGTTGTTGTTGATCCAGCTGTTGTAGTTGGTCCTATGAAAATAACACATATTTAGGTTAGAATTGATAAGAAATAATAGAAGGTACAATTTTTGAAAATATGGAGATTTCTTTTTAAACAGCCCACAAGTGCGAAAACCACGAGATACATACAGAGTTCAGGACCGCACATACTGAACAGATTTTAAAAATCATGCGAGCTCACGTGTATCTCAAGGTATGAGTCAAAAATGTTTTTGAGAACATGGTGAGAGGTATGGGCATGATCTTAGTGTCGCATGCGCATTCCCTACATTTCGCAATAAAATTTGCACATAAATATTTACGTGCACAAGAACACACCATTTTCCTCTTCCTCGTAACCTTTCTTCTGCTATGGATAGCATGTCAATCCAGTATAAAAATAAAAATAGGCTAGTCAGTAAGACTTTGAGGCATGCAATAACTGGCTATGGCATCTTGGTCTATGATTCCAATGCAGTAGTTTATTGAAAAAAAGGAAATTTGCATTTGAAATATTTAATTGGAATGCATATACATAACTTAAAATAGAGAAGCGTAAGCATCTGAAGTACAAGGAAGCAGAACAAGTTAAAACGATTACAGAGAGATGAGAAGGAATTACCAGTTGTTGTTGATCCAGCTGTTGTAGTTGGTCCTATGAAAATAACACATATTTTAGGTTAGAATTGATAAGAAATAATAGAAGGTACAATGTTTGAAAATATTGAGATTTCTTTTAAAACAGCCTACATGTGCAAAAACCACAAGATATGTAAAGAGTTCAGGACCGCATATACTGAACAGATTTAAAAAATCATGCGAGCTCACGTGTATCTCGAAGTATGAGTCAAAAATGTTTTTGAGAACATGGTGAGAGGTATAGGCATGGTCTTAGTGTGGCATGCACATTCCCTACATTTCTCAATAAAATTTACACATAAATATTTATGTGCACAAGCACACACCATTTTCCCCTACCTCATAACCTTACCTCTATGGATAGCATGTCAATCCAGTATAAAAATAAAAATAGGCTAGTCAGTAAGATTTTGAGGATTGGGGCTCACAAATTTAAAGTGATGCTATTTAACAAGTGGGGTTAAGAAGTCCTATCATTTCATGGGCTAAATGGAAACAAATTGGTGGAAATGGAAATTGCGAGGGCACAAGTGTCTACTTAAATCCCCTAACTTATGCATTAGAGTTGGAATTTCTCGGTAAATGCACCTTTTTATAGAAAATTGTGTGCAAATATTTAAGCATATGGTTTATTTTGTACAACGTGCACATATATGCCCCACGATCACGATATGCCCCACGATCACATGCACCCGCAAGTCTTTTTTGAAGGTACCATCATAATTTCCAAACAGAACATGAAGATAATGTTATTGTTGAAGGAAAAATTGTTCTAATTAATCTTTAATTAATTCAAATTTTCTTGCTAGATTGCTTCTTATTCCTATATGAAAAAGGTTACATGTAGTGCAATTTTTATACTAACATTTAGGACAATATTAAACATAGATGAAGCCCCATCTATTTCATGGTTTTTCGCTCCAAACACTTGCCATGGTCAGCACTCAAAAATATCGTGATTCCCCCAAACATATAGGGGTAGATTTTCAAAAAGCGCGCCTTCGCGTACTTTTGTTGGCGCATCAGGTGCAAACAAAAGTACGCTGGATTTTAGTAGATACGCGCGTAGCCGCGCGTATCCGCTAAAATCCTGGATCGGCGCGCGCAAGGCTGCCAATTTCGTGTAGCCGGCGCGCGCCGAGCCGCGCAGCCTGCCGCCGTTCCCTCCAAGACCGCTCCGAAATCGGAGCGGCCTCGGAGGGAACTCGCTTTCGCCCTCCCCTCACCTTCCCCTCCCTTCCTCTATCTAACCCACCCCCCCTCCCCGGCCCTATCTAGACCCCCCCCTACCTTTGTCGGGGGATTTACGCCTCCCGGAGGGAGAAGTAAAGCCCCGCGCGCCAGCGGGCCTCTAGCGCGCCGAGATGAGACCTGGGGGCGGTTCCGGAGGGTGCGGCCATGCCCCTAAACCGCCCCGGGCCGAAACCACGCCCCCAGGCCCGCCCCCGAAACACCACGCCGATCCAACACAATTTCCCTAACCCCCCAAACTCCTTTAACTCCAACCCATTTCCCTAATTTAAATTTTAATGCCGTGAAAATCAAATTATTGCATGTGTTAGGGCATTATCACCTGTGATAATGTCCTAAAGCATGCAATAATTGGCTATGGCATCTTGGTCAATGATTCCAATGCAGTAGTTTATTGAAAAAAAGGAAATTTGCATTTGAAATATTTAATTGGAATGCATATACATAACTTAAAATAGAGAAGCGTAAGCATCTGAACTACAAGGAAGCAGACAAGTTAAAACGATTACAGAGAGATGAGAAGGAATTACCTGTTGTTGTTGTTGTTGATTCAGCTGTTGTAGTTGGTCCTATGAAAATAACACATATTTAGGTTAGAATTGATAAGAAATAATAGAAGGTACAATGCTTGAAACTATTGAGATTTCTTTTAAAACAGCCTACAAGTGCAAAAACCACAAGATACGTAAAAAGTTCAGGACCGCATATACTGAACAGATTTCAAAAATCATGCGAGCTCACGTGTATCTCGAGGTATGAGCCAAAAATGTTTTTGACAACATGCTGAGAGGTATAGGCATGGTCTTAGTGTGGCATGCGCATTCCCTACATTTCTCAATAAAATTTGCACATAAGTGTTTATGTGCACAAGCACACACCATTTTCCCCTACCTCATAACCTTACTTCTATGGATAGCATGTCAATCCAGTATAAAAATAAAAATAGGCTAGTCAGTAAGATTTTGAGGATTGGGGCTCACAAATTTAAAGTGATGCTAATTAACTAGTGGGGTTAAGAAGTCCTATCATTTCATGGGCTAAATGGAAACAAATTGGGGGAAATGGAAATTGCGAGGGCACAAGTGTCTACTTAAATCCCCTCACTTATGCATTAGAGTCGGAATTTCTCGGTAAATGCACCTTTTTAGAGAAAATTGTGTGCAAATATCTAAGCATATGGTTTATTTTGTACAACGTGCACATATATGCCCCAAGATCACGATATGGCTGCGATCTTTCTATTGAACTGTAATTCATGGCTTCACGTGCACCCACAAGTCTTTTTTGAAGGTACCGTCATAATTTCCAAACAGAACATGAAGATAATATTATTGTTGAAGGAAAAATTGTTCTAATTAATCTTTAATTAATTCAAATTTTCTTGCTAGATTGCTTCTTATTCCTATATGAAAAAGGTTACATGTAGTGCAATTTTTACACTAAAATTTAGGACAATATTAAACGTAGATGAAGCCACATCTATTTCATGTGTGTTCCATGGTGTTTTGCTACAAACACTTGCCATGGTCAGCACTCAAAAAAACCTCAGCTGTACTTTCTCTGATTGCTGCCTTTTCTAACGATGCCAGCAGATCCATTTTAACAGAATGAGATTGCACAAACCTTTATCTGCTGGCATTATTTCCAATTGAGCTGCAGCACAGTACAACTGATAGGGGATTGTACCAGCTCAGTAACAAACTACAGTGTAATGAAGCCAACTCTAGGATAAGATAGTATAGAATCAATTTGGGGGGGACCCAGAAGAAACCGGACTTTGTGGTGGAACTTCATTTATTTTATAAGGGTTCTTATTTCACATTTTGGTGCTTTTTTAAATTTGAATTTACAATTCAGTAAAATGAAACAAAACAACAATATTGCAAAAAATCAAATTCAATAGCAATAAAAAAACGAATCTAATAAAGATTTCTTCACACAAGTAATAGAATTTAAGAAACTCCTCATGTGATAAAATTACCTAATGTGTAAACTCTTAAAGGAGTGGAGCTAACTGATAGCAGATAAAATAGAGGTTACAATTTTAATTAAACTCTTTGCTGGAGCTATAATTTGACATTAATCACTTAACATAAAGCACATAAAAAAGGTTGAGAAAAATTGTATAATATAAATTAAAATAACCTGAATTTGAAGTTCCAATATAGGCTGTAGTTTATTGAAAAATAGGAAATGTATATTTGGAATATTTAATTGGATTTGATATATGTAAGATAATATAGCTAAGGCTAAGCATCTGAACTATATGGAAGCAGAACAAGTTAAATTGATTACAGAGAGATGAGAAGGAATTACCTGTTGTTGATGTTTCTGATGTGGTACTTGATGGTGCTATCAAAATAACACAATTTTAGGTTAGAATTTATAAGAAAGAAAGGAATGTCCTACGATGGAAATTATAGTTTTCAAACAGAATATGAAGATAATGCTCATGTTCACAAAGATATTGTTCAAATTGAGCAATATTTCACTGAAATTTTAGTACTTGGATTGGTTCTTATCCCTATATGAAAAAGTGTACATGTAGGTGAATTTTCCTAAAATTTTAAAATAACATTTAAGCATAGGTGAAACACCTTCTTTTTTTTTATCAGGCAATAGTTGGTGTTTAGCTACAAACACTTGCCAATGTCAGTGCCCATTAAAACTTTTCTACCTTTCAGTTCTTCTTGAAGCAGGCACAATACCAGTTACACATGCTTCACCATTACTGTCCTTTCTAAAGATGCCAGAAGATATATTTTCCCAGATAAAGATAGCACCAACTTTGATCTACTGGTGTTATTTGCTATTGTGGCTGCAGCATTATGGAAATATGTAATATGGGTTAATCTTATTGCTGGCCACATTTAGCTAACCTCAGTTAGTACAAGAACTGTCAGGTAAAAGAAAAGTTGCAGAGAAGACGATGTGTCTATGACACCTGTTGCAAATGCAGTTATGATTAGACTCCTCTCTAGATGTCTCTTGGTACTATGGTTATTATTGCTTCTAACAGCTATGTAGATGTTTATACTCAAACATGCTTATGCACTCAACTCATGATAACTGTTAGTGAAGGTCAGACAAGAAACTGGGAGTAATAGGGCATGGAACAAACACCAAATAGCACAAAGGTTTGGAAAGCAGATGAGAGGGATGGGGACTCACTCTTGCTTCAAGCAACTTTAGAAAAGACTTGTAGAAATGAGCAAAGCTGTACAATTTTAAGCATCATTGTTACTTGTCAGATATCTGTGCTAAGACTACAGATGGATTTCTTGGGCCCTTTTCAACTTTCATTAGGAAAGTAAGGTTTGCTATCTTTCTTTGATTCTTTAAATACTTTTCTAATAGTTATTGTTTTTATTATTTGCTTGCATTCAACTCTAGTGCTTGCTGTTATATATCTTTTGTGTCATTACCCTTTTGCTTAGCAAGTGCTCAAATAAATATACCATCCAGTACCTGAATCCTGGTGTATTAACTCAGTATATGTGTGCATGTTTATATGTTGGAAATGTCCTGAGGTATAGAAGCCCCTTGGTATCCCCCTCTTTCCTGAAAATTAGCCACAAGGTAGGCCTGTGGGAGTGCAGGGTATGTGTGCACATGTACGTGCGTGTGTGTGTGTGTGTGTGTGTGTGTGTGTGTGCACATGTGCATGTGTGGCCTGAACAGAGAACACACTGATAAGGAATTGTATCAGTCCATAAAATATTTAAAATGCAAAGAAGACACCTTTGGGGTAAGATGGGATTACACTGAGAGGGATTACAGGAGGTCCAGGAGATGGGTATTTTTCTGATGGAACTTCAATTTTGGGGGGGGTTTAATGTATCTTATTTCAAATTTTGGTTTTATTTTTTATTATTCATTTCTCGTAAATAAAGTGAAAAAAACAAAAATACACAAAAAGCAAATCAAAATAGTAAAGGAATGAAAAAATAAAATGAAATCATAAAAATATTTATTCACACAGGGGTAGATTTTCAAACACGCGCGCGTTCGTGTACTTTTGCTGGCGCCTCAGGCGCAAACAAAAGTACGCGGGATTTTAGTAGATACACGCGGAGCCGCGCGTATCTGCTAAAAACCTGGATCGGCGCGCGCAAGGCTATCGATTTTGTATAGCCGGTGCGCGCCGAGCCGCGCAGCCTACCCCCGTTCCCTCCGAGGCCGCTCCGAAATCGGAGCGGCCTCGGAGGGAACTTCCTTTTGCCCTCCCCTCACCTTCCCCTCCCTTCCCCTACCTAACCCACCCACCCGGCCCTGTCTAAGCCCCCCCCTTACCTTTGTCGGGGGATTTACACCTCCCAGAGGGAGGCGTAAATCCCCGCGCGCCAGCGGGCCTCCTGCGCGCCGGGCCGTGACCTGGGGGCGGGTACGGAGGGCGCGGCCACGCCCCCGGACCGCCCCGGGCCGTAGCCACGCCCCCGTACCCGCCCCCAAAACGCTGCCGAAACGCCCCCGAAACGCCGCGACGACCGGGCCCGCCCTCCGACACGCCCCCGACACGCCCCCTCGGAGAACCCCGGGACTTACGCGAGTCCCGGGGCTCTGCGCGCGCCGGTAGGCCTATGTAAAATAGGCTCACCGGCGAGCAGGGCTTTTAAAATCCGCCCCTCATCTAATGGAGGTTAACAAAAATCTGATAATTTCCTGGAAGCTTCAGAAGGAGTGGCCCATACTGAGAGCAGGTATTATAGCGTTTAGAATTTTAATGAAACTCTGCGTTATGGGGGGGTGCTCTTGAGTGGTGACCAAGATGGATGCTTGATTTAACTGCTCTTCAAGATCTTTGCTATTTCTTACCATTTTCTCCACAATGCTCATGAATCTTTCTCCAGATTTTCTTTCTTTCTGAGTTTGGGGATATCCAGCACAAAAACTGGAAATATTGAAGCCGCTTTTGCAGCAGTTGCTGGCACTAAATAATTGAAACAGGATCCCACTTCTCCTGACAAAGTGATGCATGCTAAACCTCTGGTGTCTTCTGACCTGGTTCTCACAGAGCTGAAGCAACTTAAGGATATGCTTCAGGTAAATATGGACAACAAGGCAGTGATTCATTCTGATCACTCAACGATGGCTCAGCAACTTACTTCTTTCCAAATGTGGCTGGAAGATGTTGAATCCCAGACTGCGTCATTCATGCTGGTGACGGCCTCACTCCTTCAACTGACTCAGAAAGTGGATCACTTGCAAAAACATCTTGAGAAGCTTGCTAACCAGAATCACCTCAGTAATGTGCGTATTCTTGGTGTATCGGAGGGTATGGAAGGGTCTGATATGATTACATTTCTAACTACAATGGTTCCGGAGTATCTCCAGCTGAATTTTCACTTACCTTTTGAAACAGAACAGGCCCATCGGATTCCCTCCAGGCCTTTACAGAACTCCTGGTTCACACAGTCTGGAAGTGCTCTCTGCCACCCGCACCAAGTCGTCATTCTGTTTCAGGGGCATACGCTTCTCTTCATGACGAATTTAGCCAAAATGACTGCAGCAATGCACAAAGCTTTTTTGGCTCTTCTTCCCCATCTGCAGGCTCTAGGGGCTATACAGGCCTCTTGTATCCAGCACGGATAAGGGTGACGTGCCATAACCACACTTAGGGCCGGATTTTAAAAGGTACGTGCGGGCGTACATTTGTGCGCGCAACCCGGCGCGCACAAATGTGTGCCCAATTTTCTAACATGCGTCTGCAGCTGCGCGCATGTTATAAAATCCAGGGTCGGCATGCTCATGGGGGTGCACAATTGTGCAACTTTCGTGCGCTGAGCCACTCAGCCTTCCTCCATTCCCTCCGCCCCCCCACCTTCCTCCCACCTTCCCCTACCTAACCCGCCCCCAGCCCTACCTAACCCCCCCTTTACCTTTATCCTATAAGTTGCGCCTGCCTCCGGGCAGGCGTAGGTTGCGCGCACTGGCCAACGGCCGGCCCGCGATCCCGGGCACAGCAGCAAATGGCCACTGTGCCTGGAGGCTTCGGCCCCGCCCCTTTTTTCAAGCCCCGGGACATACGCGCATCCCGGGGCTTGCACGCGTCACCGATCCTATGCAAAATAGGCTCGGCACGCACAGGAGGAGTTTTAAAGGGTTACGCGCGTAACCCTTTTAAAATCTGCCCCAAAGACCTTTGAGGCCTCCGACGACTTGGTCTCCTTTCTCTCCAACCTGGAATTGTTGCAGGAAATGGTGACCTGAAGATTGGTGCACTTTCTTGCTGCTCCCTTTTACTTCTTAGTCCCTTTTCGCTATAGCGATCTTGGGTTTTTTTTTTCTCTTTTGAATTGTGCTCAATAGCTTTTGGATCACATGCCCTTCAGTGTTCTCCTTTTTTCGCCAAGTTGCGCAGGAACTGGTTAGTGTCTTTATCGATGGACTCTTTTTGAAACATTATTTTCTGTTTTTCTCTTTTTTCAAACTCACATGGGTGAGGTTTTTCTTATTTTTGTATTGTTCCACTTGGATCTTGTCCAGCCATTGGTTCTGCCTTGAGGCTCATTTTGTACATGTTGCCATGTTTTTCGGCTATGGTTCTTTCTTACTGTATTTCTCTCTGTCATGTATGTTTTACTTCCTTCTGTCTTTTCTCATTATTGCAGGCTTCCTAACTTTTTTTTATCTTGCAGGTTGATGTTATGCGCACCTTTCTTGAGCACATTATGTACATTATGATTTCTGCTTCCACCCTGCAGGTAGTTTCATTAAATGTCAGTGGTCTCTCATACCCAATTAAAAGGAAGAAATATTGTCATATCTCCACTCATTGCAAGCTGATGTAGCTATGCTCCAGGACACTCGCATCTCCTCTTTGGAATCTCTCAAGTTAAAACAGTCATGGGTTGGGGAGGTTTTCTTTAGTCCTGCTATTCACAAGAAGAGAGGGGTTGCTCTTTTGTTCTATAAGAAGTTGGGGATCCAGGTTTTGCATCAGTCCACTGACCCTGAAGTTCGCTGAGTATTGTTCGGGTGGGTTCTGGGTCGGAGTAATTTACATTTTTTAACCTGTATGCTCCAAACTAGGATGATCCTGCCTCTTTCCAGGATGTTTTCTCCAGCTGTTGGACACTGGGTCTTCCCATTTGATCCTTGGTGGCAATTTTAACCAGCCCCTTGATCTTGTTTTGGATAAGCAGTCCCTTGCCAAGATCTTTTATGCTAAAGCACATAAGGTTCTGCTCAGTCTCATAGACTCCTCTGACCTTGCAAATCCTTGGTGGCTATTACACCCGATGGATAAAGATTTCCCTTTTTTTTCTTCCCCTCACTCCACTTACTCCCATATAGATTTTTTTTATCTCTGGCTCATTGGTCTCCAGTGTCCTCCATTCCAGTACCATTCACTCTATACTGGTTTCCGATCACGCAGCGGTCTCTCTTTCCATTACTCTCACATCTCCCTTTTAGGAGGATCGCTTATGAAGTTTTAATTCGGCCCTCTTGGAGGATTCTATTTTTCTTGAATTTCTCTGCACTAAAGTTGCTGACTATTTTTTGCATAATGACACCCCAGAGGTTCCCTCATCCACGATCTGGGCGCCTTTTAAAGCTACTATCATGGGGGAAATCATCAGTTACAGTATTCGGTCTCGAAGGAAGCAAAAGGTAGAACTTTCTCTTCTGCGGGCTGCAGAAGTATTATGCATCCCATAATACTCTACTTTCTTTGCAGAAAGCATGCTATAACTATAATAAGCTTTAGAGCTTGCATGCTGGGATATCCTTCTTCATTCAGAAAGTGCAGTATTATGCGGAAAATGACAAGTGTGGTCAGCTTTTAGTGAACTATCGTAAAAAGAAAAGGGAGAAAAAACATATTCTTGCCCTTAAATCTGGACCTGGTGCCATAATGTTGTCTGACAGTGACATTTTGCAAGAATTCATAGATTTTTATCATGATTTTTATAACTTTGAGTCATTTTCCTCTATTTCTGCTATTAACCAATTCCTTTCCCAGATGTCTCATCCCACCCTTACTACAGAACAACAAGCTGCATTGGATTGTCCCATCCCTCTGGCTGAGATCTCCAATGTCATTACCACATTGAAAAGTGGGATGGCTCCAGGACTGGATAGATTCACTGTGGACTTTTACCGTGTCTTTCAGAACTTGCTCGTCCTTCGGCTTCACACCTTTTTTATTGATATGATGTCTTCCCCTAGTTCCAGCTCATTTTTCACTGAAGCGTGTGTAGTGGTGCTTCCAAAGTCAGGAAGAGATGTTCAGATTGTCTCTAATTATAGGCCCATCTCTCTTTTCAACACAGATTTCATGGGCACACTTATACATCCTGACAAATCTGGTTTCATCAAACACCAGCTTATTTCCAATAACGCCAGTTTATTTTTTCACATCCAAGCACTGGCCAAATCTGTTACGGTTCCCAGCCGCGTCTGCTCCGTGGCCAGGCCTGCTCACCTTTCTCTCCCATCCACGGGCTCCGGGCTCTCCTCCTCCACAGGCACAGCCAGTTCATGGCGTCCCTGGCTCTCCCATTCTCAGTCTCCTGTCCAGACTTCACGGCGGGGATCGGCGTCCTCCATGGCGTCGGCCCCACCCCTAGGAGTGCGGACCGCCCAGCCTCTTAAAGGGCCAGGGGCAGATCCCAGCTCTGTGGTGTGCCCTGATTGACAGTAGGATTTAAGGAAGTGGTCAGACACTACTTCCTTGCCTTGGCAATCGAGTCGTACACTCCGGTGTTCCTTAGTTTGCCTGTTCCAGTGTCTCTTGTTCCAATGTCTCTTGTTCCAGCATCTCCTGTTCCAGCGTATCTTGTTCCAGTGTCTCCTGTTCCAGCGTCTCCTCTGTCTCCTGTTCCAGCGTCTCCTATTCCTTCGTCTCTCCATTCCTGGTAGTACCCTTCAGACTGATCTCACAGTACTGACCTTTGCTTGCTCCTGACCTCGTCTGTCTGCTTCCTGGATCCGACCATCAAAGGGTAGCATGGTCATCTGGGTTATTATCGACTGTTTTTCAAAAATGGCCCACTTTGTTCCACTACAGAGCCTCCCTTCGGCTCCTGAATTGGCAAAACTCTTCCTGAACAATGTATTCTGCTTACATGGATTACCAAAGGAGATCGTTTCTGATCGTGGGCCACAATTTGCTGCCAAGTACTGGAAGTCCTTGTGTAAAATGTTTGATATTACCCTAAATCTGACTTCAGCCTACCACCCTCAAGTGAATGGCCAAGCCGAGAGGACAAACCTCTCTCTGAAGACATTCCTAAGATCCTACGTCAATGATCAGCAGGATAACTTGGCTGATCTCCTGCCATGGGCTGAGTTATCTCACAATACCCACGTCGCCTCTGCCTCTGACGTTTCACCCTTCTCCGTAGTATTTGGTCTCCAGCCACGCCTTCCTCTACCAGTGCTGCTTTCCGTACCTTCGCCTGCAGCCCAGTATATGGCCCAGATGATTCACCATCTCTGGAATCAGGTCAAGGAGAGACTGGGTCAGGCTGCCGAAAAAGCCAAACGCTTCACTGACACTCACTATCACACTGCACCTCTGTTCCGGCCAGGCCAGAAAGTTTGGCTCAGCACTAAACATATCACAACAATTGGCTCCCAGGTTCATTGGACCATTCCCAATCATTCAACACATAGGAGCAGTTACAAACAGCTGCAACTTCCCACCTCCATGGGAATCCACAACACATTCCATGTCTCCTTATTAAAGCCATTAGTCTTGACCTGGCCTTCTCGAAGGTCTCCTGCTCCTACCCAACTTACCGCTGAACCCGAAGACATCCTCCAGGTAAAAGAGGTCCTTGATGTCCGACAACAAAGAGGCCATTGGGAATACCTCCTGTCATGGGAGGGCTTCAGGCCGGAGAACTCCTAGGAGACCTCCCACCACATCTACGATAAGGACCTCTTCGCGTAGTTCCACCAGACCCATCCTGACAAGCCCAGGCCGGTAAGGGGGAGGCCTAGAAGAGAGGCTACTGTTGGGCTTCCTGGCCGTGTCCACTCCACGGCCAGGCCTGCTCACCTTTCTCTCCCTTCCACGAGTTCCGGGCTCTCCTCCTCCGCAGTCGCAGCCAGTTCGCAGTGTTTCCAGCCCCCCCGCTCTCAGTCTCCCATCCAGGACTCACGGCGGGGCTCGGCATCCTCCATGGCGTCGGCCCTGCCCCTAGGTGCATATGGACTGCCCAGCCTCTTAAAGGGCCAGGGGTGGATCCCAGCTCCGTGGCATGCCCTGATTGACAGCAGGATTTAAGGAAGTGGACAGACACCACTTCCTTGCCTTGGCAATCAGATCGTACACTCCAGTGTTCCTACGTTTGCCTGTTCCAGTGTCTCTTGTTCCAGCGTCTCCTGTTCCAGCGTCTCTTGTGTCTCCTGTTCCAGTATCTCCTGTTCCTTCATCTCTCCATTCCTGGTAGTACTCTTCTCACTGATCTCACTGTACTGACCTTTGCTTGCTCCTGACCTCGTCTGTCTGCTGCCTGGATCCGACCTCTGCCTGTTCTCTGACTACTCCTGATCGCTGCCTAGAACTGACCTCTGCTTGTCCACTGACTAGTCCTAATCGCTGCCTGGAACTTGACCTCTGCCTGACCTGACTATTCCCAGACTGACTACAGGTACTGACCCCTGCTTCGGCTGACCATTCTGAACTGATACTCTGGCCTTGATCCTCGCTATCCACTCGGACATACCCTTCTGGCCTCCTGTGACCTCTGGACATTCTTGCTTGGACATCGACCACGCACCCTTGTTCATGGTGGGTACTCCCCTGCGCGTCCTCTCTATGAGACCCTGCGAGGCCCACCTAAGACCAGGCGACCTGGGTAACCAAGGGCTCAACCTGAGGGAGACCAGGGTTGCTATTGGCAAAACTCAAGCTAGCCTATGTCTCCTCCTGTGCTCCACTTCCTGGTGGCAGATGCTCTCCAGGTCCGACTGGAGGGCCGTACCAATCCTGCACCAGGCCAAGGGTTCACAACCAGCGCAAAAAAATCCTTATCTTCTCCAGTTATTGCTGTTTCCCTAGATACTGAAAAAGCATTTGATAGAGTCTAATGCAGTGGTTCTCAACCCTGTCCTGGGGACCCCCCCCAGCCAGTCGGGTTTTCAGGATATCCACAATGAATATGCATGAGAGAAAATTTGCATCCTGAAAACCCGACTGGCTGGGGGGGTCCCCAGGACAGGGTTGAGAACCACTGGTCTAATGGGATTATTTGCTTGCTACCTTACAATGGTTTGGATAAGGCCCTAAGTTTTTGGCCTGGATTCAGTTTCCTTATCATCGCCCCTCTGCTTTATGTATCTGACTAACAGGATTTACCACCATTTCGAACTACATAGGGGCACCAGACAGGTGCCTATCTCCCTTCCTTTTTTTTTTTTTGTATAAACAATTTTTATTGAACAAACAGAATAAACAACCACACCGCCAGGGGGGGGTTTACACTGCGCCTCCCCTGGCATCAATTCCATACAATATAATGAGATGTTCAAATAATAGCCACTTTTCTCCCCCCATTCCCCTACCCTCCACCCGCTGAATATGTAGAGTATGACCAAAATGAGTCCAGAAAGGTCTATTACATCCCACTATCCCCTTGTCAGCTATAATGTTGCACCCTCCCACTACCACCCATCCCTCCCTGCCCCCCACCTATCCCGCCCTACCTCCCCAGTATACTAAAATAATAAGTAAAAAATGTCACAAGTGGATGATGCTGTAGTTCTCCAACGCCTCAATGGTTAAGAATTAGGCTCCTCGCCCGATGTGGTAAAGCCTGTATGTAGTCATGCCAAATCTGAAGAAACTTCCCACGCTGCTGCGGACATCCAGCTGACGCCATATGATCCATCTGCATCATGCGATGTAAATGAATCCTCCATGTCCAAAAAGAAGGTCCCTCTACCTCTTTCCAGGCAAGTAAGATACTCTTTTTCCCCACTGCAAATGCTTTTCGCAGAAACCAGCGAGTCCCAAATCCCCGGATTAAAGGTCGAGGAATACAATCAAAAAGAATCAGATAGGGAGAAAGAGACAGGCTGATACCCAACAATGTACTCAGATAGCCCACAATTCGTCCCCAAAAACGTTGAATCACCGGGCAAGCCCAAAAAACATGTGTGAAATTGCCCGGCATACAACGGCATCTAGAACAGTTAGCATCAGGTACCAACCCGGCATAATGTGCAACCTGTGGGGTAATATAAGCTCTGTATAACAACTTCACCTGCATTTCTCGATAGTACATATTAGTCGTAGTTCGGGTGATCGAGCGCATGCTGGACCGGAAGACCCCAATGGGCACTTGAAAGACCCCGTCCCGATTCCATCTGCTCACTGCTGTGGAAAACACATCTTTGTTTAAACCCTGGAGAAGACTCTGATAATAGCGAGACAGGGAAGGCACATGAGGGCTACTCAACTGAAAGAAAGTCTCGAGAGTTTGAAGTTGCGAGAGGGATTTAGATGTGTCTGGTAATGCTCTCCAATAATGGCTAATCTGTAGATACCCAAATAAATGAGTTCCTAATAGCCCATAAAGTGATTTAAGGTCAGTAAAGGAAAAAGGCGTCCCAGAAACATCGATCAAATGTCCCATTAACGTAATCCCTTTTCCTGCCCAATGGCGAAATATCGAATTCTGGGTGCCCGGAGTAAAATCTGGGTTTCCCCATATAGGGACCAAATAGGCACAACAGGCGGAGATACCCAGCTGTTTGGTCATCACCTGCCAAGCGAACCGTAATGGCGCTACAAGTGGGTCTTGCCGGACCGATAAAGCCAACTCCCGTTTAGGACACATGAGAACAAAATGAGGATCTAACGGGTCAAGTAATGTCTGATCAGCCAACAAAACTACCGAGGTAGAGGTCCCCAAAATCCAGTCTCGGACAATGCGCAAACTCGCCGCTACCGAATATCGATACAAATCAGGGACTCCCATCCCCCCAGATCCCCACTTGGATTTCAGCCAGCGCAACGAAATGCGTGCTTTTTTCCCCTTCCAAAGGAAGGTTCGCAGCAGAGTATCAAAACTCCCCAAATCTTTCCGCTTAATCAGGAAGGGAAAATTCTGTAATACGTATAACCATTTTGGCAAAATGATCAATTTGAACAAATTAATACGCCCACCTAAAGAAAGTGGGAGACCCCCCCACAAGGCCAATCTATCGCGCGTCATACCAAGCAATTTTGGGATGTTTAAGGAATATATCGTGGTCGGGTCTGTGGATATATAGATACCCAAATATTTAAAGGAACTCCCAGCCGCCTTTAAGGGGAAAGTCCCCTGCCAAGTCTCAATTAAGGTGGGCGGGTACCCCAAAGCCTCGGATTTATCCCAATTTATACGTAAGCCGGAGAAGGTTCCAAAGTCTCCAAATAAAGCCAGCAGAGTTGGCAGGGAGCGTTCCGGAGAGGTGAGGAAGACCAGGATATCATCTGCAAAAGCAGAATATTTGTAGATCTCTTTTGTCTTTTGGGTGTAAAACTGTATTCCCCGGATGGTTGAGGTGGCCTGCATCGCCAACAATAGGGGTTCTAAGGTGAGCAGAAATAAAAGAGGGGATAACGGACACCCTTGTCTGGTACCTCTATGTATAGAGAAGGAAGCAGATAACATGCCATTCACAGAAATCCGCGCTTGAGGGGCACTATAAAGTAATTGAATGGCTTGTAAAAAAAACCCCTCGAACCCCATTTCCCTAAGAACTTGAAATAAAAACCCCCACTCCACCCTGTCAAAGGCTTTGTCAGCGTCCAGGCTTGCCATCAAAAAGGGAAAACCGGATCGTCGACATAATGTCATTGCCGCTGTTATCCAGCGAATATTAGTCAGGGCATACCTTTGTTTAACAAATCCCACTTGACCCGGTTTGACCAGGTTAGGTAGCAGAGCTCCCAAGCGGTCGGCTAATATAGTGGCGAGCAATTTATTATCTACATTTAACAGAGAGATGGGCCGGTAAGCCGTGGGCTCCAAAGAATCCTTTCCAGGTTTGGGGATGAGAGTCACGTGGGCCATATTACCATAGGGTGGGAACGAGCCCCGTTCCACTAGTTTCGAGAACACCTCTGGAAGGAAATTAGTGAGAGGTTGTACCAGACATTTGTAAAATTCGGAGCTAAAGCCATCTGGTCCTGGAGCTTTAAGTTTTTTTGCGTTTCGTATGGCTTTTCGCACTTCCTCCTGAGTGATAGGCTCATTGAGCCATCGTTGTTGCGCCACGGTAATCGAAGGAAGCGCTATCCGGGCGGAAAAATCCTCCCATCGATCCTGATTCCAAGTACCCGCTTGATAAAAAGTGGCAAAATAATCCTTAAAAGTTGCTAGGATATCGGGAGTACTATTAACTACCCGACCTGTCCCAGATTTCAGAACCGAAATATGGCGTGACCCCCCCACTGACTTCACCAGAGAAGCTAACAATTTCCCAGTCCGATTCCCATATTGGTAAAGTTTAAAACGATAGTGCTGGACGCTTTTTTTTGCCCTTTGATGTAACAATGAGTTTATCTCAGCCTGTAAGGAGACATATAAAGTACGCTGTCTAGCAGAAGGAGTGGCTATTAAAGCTTTCTTTGCCTTTTGAAGCTGAGCGCTAAGCTGTAAAAGTCTACTGTCAACCGACTTCCTCCAATGTGCTACGTAGGAAATGATATCGCCCCTCAGGACCGTTTTAGCTGTATTCCAAAACAAAACAGGGTCTCCCAGATGCTGTGCATTATTGGTTGCGAAGTCCTCCCACCGTCCCCTAAGATACTCCTGAAAAGCCGTGTCCTCAGCTAAAAAGTATGGGTACCTCCATTGTCGCTCCCTCCGTTCAAGGGGGTTCGCCTGTAACTCCAGCCATATCGGAGCGTGATCGGATATTAAAACATCCCCAATCCCCGCTGATAGAACCTGAGAGAAGTAGGAAGCACTCACAAAAAAATAATCTATGCGAGATTGGGTCGCATGAGCTCGTGCGACATGTGAAAACTCTTTATCAAAAGGATGAAGCATTCTCCACGAGTCAATCAAATGAAGAGTGTTTTCCAGTGCCAGGAGATCCTTGCTAGGGGCCCCAGTATGAGGTATAGAGGAGATCCTATCCCATGCCGGGTCTTTCAAGGCATTAAAATCTCCTCCCACCACCAGATGCCGACCTACATAGGGGAGAAGCACCTGACGTAAATTTGCGTAAAAATTCGCCTGCTGGGAGTTGGGAGCGTAAACGCAGCAAAATACCAAGGGGGCGTGATAAAATTCTGCCTCCAATACCAGATATCTCCCATTGGGGTCCTGTAACACGTTAAACACTCGAAAGGGAATATTCTTCCGTACCAACAGCGCCACCCCCCCAGATCTGGAGGTTGTCGATGCAAAATACACCTCACCCACCCAGCCTTGCCTTAATTTGACATGTTCTTCGTCTGTTAGATGAGTTTCTTGGAGCATGACTATGTCTGCGGAATGTCGCCTCATGGCTTGTAATATCTTATATCTTTTGACAGGGGAATTTATGCCACATACATTCCAAGACACTATTTTAGGCCCTGAATTAACCATTCTCTAAAAGAAAAAATCGAGGAAGAACAGTATGTTCTTGTTGTGTATAGGGAGCTGGCCGTCCCAGCAGGACCAGGTCCCCCTCCGAATCGATCCACCCACTCGTGAATACAAAAATTAGCAATCCCCTTTCCCCATCCCCTAATACCACCAAGACATCATACTTCCTAAAACCCCCAGCTCCCACCCAGCCCCCCCCAGCCCTACACCCCTCCCCTTCCCTCCCAGCACAGCCATTCCCCCCGCCATAGCTATGCGTACAATAAACCCCCCCCATTGGATCACGTTTGACTTTAAACTCCCAACACCCCCTCCCCCATCCACCTCTGTCCTCGCCCCTCGTCCTCGGAAGCTGCTATATCTGGATGGATGCCCCCCAACAAATTTAAACAGAGGATTTGCAAGTAAGGATGAGAACGCCATACAATGAGGGAAAATAGAGAAAACGAAAAGAAGTATTCCAACTTAGCATTCTCTTCCATAGGTTACAAGAAAGAAGGTCAAACCCAGGTTTGGTAGGAAAACTGTATTTAAACAAGGTAATGCAACTGAAACCCCATAAGGGGTCCACTTCCTCTCAGCCAGCAAGCAAGCATGCAGCGAATGATTAGCTCACAAAGGCCCACGGAAATGTCTTCTGTGACCAACAGCTCCAGGGAGGGACACAGCAGTTGGTAGGCCTTGATTTGGTGTGTTATCGGATGCCCAGCTGCAGTGCCACCCTAGGATCCCTTGTAGATGATCTGCCACAGGAGCATAGAAATCGACCAGGGCATCTATCTGCTCCCACTCAGTACAATTTAGAATGTCTGCTAACCAGAGAGGGAGCGTAGGAACATCCATCCGTTAGGAATTGAGCCCGATACTGGAAGCAATAGGAGCCCCCGTAGTATTATTTGTAGTCGCTCTGCATTGTTCGTTGTAGTGACATTGTCATTTAATCTTACCAAGTCTTCAGTTATGATGCTGCATCGCCAAAGCATGCATTAGGCGGATACCCATCTATTCAAAACCTATTGACCAACAATAAACCAAGAAGAGACTTGTGCCTCTCAACAAAAACGTAAGCCTACTGGCAACGAAGGTCGGAACTGCACAAAAAAAAAAAAAACTGGCCACTAACAGCCGCTCCAAACAGTAGGGCTTTTTTTTTTTTTTTTTTTTCCCGTTGCCTGCACTTTTAATCATTGATCCGGCAGTCCCAGGGCGCTCAAGCCACCCAGAAGCAGGAAACAGAAAGCAACTTAGTTCTCCGGCAGTTGTACCGTGCCGCTAGAGCAAACCGCCATTACTCATGAGCCTGCAAATGTAGGCCAGACCCACGCCACAAATTAATCAGGGAGGGGGGGAAGAGCTGCTCGATTCCCGCTGTAGCCCTGCTATGTATTTTCGCAACTCCCCCACTTCCGTGAACCAGCGAGGCCCAGTCGGAGCCGCCACTCTCACCTTTGCCGGGTATACAATGACCGCCCGCTGGCCCAGATTGTGAAGCTGCGTGCACAAAGGTGCCATAGCTCGGCGCCGTGTGGACAGAGCGACCGAGAAGTCCTGAAATACCAAAATCTTCTGGCCTTCGAAGCACAGGGCCGTCCCCTTCCGCAGCGTTTGTAGTATTTCCATCTTGTGCACGTAGTTCAAAATCTTCGCGATGACGACGCGGGGTTTATCTGTTGGCGCTTTTTTGTTACCGAGACGGTGCGCTCGCTCGATCCGAAGAGGCCCACCCGTTTGACTGAGAGTTAACTCGGTGGAAAGCCAGCGTTCCAGGAAACGGGGCAAATCGTTGTCTGCCACAGATTCTGATAGGCCCACAAATCGCAAATTCGACCTACGTGACCTATTTTCCAGGTCCTCCAGGCGCTCCGTGTGGAGGGCCAGCTCCGTCTTCATCTTGTCCACATCGGACCGCGTGTCACGGAGGCCATCTTCCGCGTCTGATATCCTCTGCTCCACCTCGCTAAATCGCTTCTCGTAACCTGCCATGGAAGAGGTAAGATCTTCTATTTGGGTAGACAACTTTTGGAATTCCGGTTGTAAAGCCGCGACCACCGCCGCCTGCACCTCGGCCCAATTTGCCGGCACCTGGGATTCCAGAGCCCCGCCATCAGCCTCCATGTTGCTGTCAGGGGGTCTCTGTCGATCTTTAGGATTTTCTTTCTCCTTTTTTGCGAATCTGGTCGACATTTTTATCACTTTCGATTCCGAACCGTAAACGCTACTCGCACTTCGCAAAAGGGGGAAATTTGAGCCCGATTTTGAATGTGGATGGGGTTGGAAGCGTTTCCTAGGAGCTCCCGAGGAAAAGCTACATCCGCCTTCCCTCAAGGCGTCACGTGATTTCACTCTCCCTTCCTTTTTAACCTGGCTTTGGAATCCATGCTACTTGCCATCCAGCGTTTTCCTGCTATTGAGGGAATCGTTTGTGGTTCTGACTCTTATAAGTTATCTACCTAGGCAGATGAGGCTTTGTTATTTATTGTTAATCCTGTTTCTTTCTTACCACCTTTGTTTTCTCTTGTTTCTACTTTTTCTTCTTTCTCTGGATATCAAGTCAACTGGCATAAAACTGAACTACTTCCTCTAAATGTTTTGGGGTCTTGAGTAGATCTGTCTGTCTATCCCTTTCAAAGCTCAGATCAAGGTCTTAGGTATTTGGTTATCCATTTCTTTACAGAGTTGTCGTCCACCCTCTCCCACTGTTCCCTTTTACAAATGTTATGTGACTCCATTGTACAATGGACTAGAGATGTGAATCGGAACCGGAATCGGTTCATTTCCGGTTCCGATTCAAATCTTTCAATTTTTATAGTCCAGCACGATTGGTTTTTTGTTTATCGGCTGTGCCCGAGCTGATAAACAAAAAACCCACCCCGACTCTTTAAAAATGACCACTTTGCTTCCCGATTACCTGGTGGTCCAGTGGGGGTGCGGGGAGTGATCTCCCGCTCTCAGGCCATCGGCTGCGCTAATAAAAATGGCGCCGATGGCCCTTTGCCCTTACCATGTGACAGGGTATCCATGCCATTGGCTGGCCCCTGTCACATGGTAGGAGCACTGGATGGCCGGCGCCATCTTTAAAAATGGCGCCAGCCAAAATGGCGCCGATGGCCCGAGAGCAGGAGATCGGTCCCGGAGCTTCCACTGGACCACCAAGTACTCGTAAAATGTTTTGGGGGGTTTGGGAGGGTGGGGGAAGGTAAGGGATTAGATTTAAAGGGTCGGGGTGGGTTTAGGGGTTGTTTTGGTGTGCCGGTTTTCCCGCCCTCCCCCCAAATAACTCCCGTTAGTGGACACTAACCCATTAACGATTTTTCACGATACATCGGGGGAATTTCTATTGTATCGCACACTCTAATGATTTTTGACGATTTAAAAAATATCGGACGAATATTTAAATCATCAAAAAACGATTCACATCCCTACAATGGACCCTTCTTCAATTAACTTGGTGGGGGCATCTAGATACCATTAAGATGGTGCTAGCTCCTTGTCTGAATTTTGTATTTTCCATGTTTCCCAATTTCTTTTCAGGAGACTTATACAAGCAAGTGGATTGCTTGCCATCTCATTTTCTTTGGCACAACAAATCTCCCCAGATTGCGCGCTCTAAATTGAAAGCAGACAAGAATCACGGAGGAGTTGATAACCTGTAAAAATCTGTGAAATTATCAGGCATACATTTTACAGTAGGGATATTACTGGCTCTCTAACCTTCTTTAATTGTCTGATATGCCCCAGTAAGTGCTCATATAATGTGAGTTATCGCTCCCATTTCCCCTAGAAACAATATTAGGGATGTCCCCCATACATGCAGTCATGACCAATATCATTCTTTCCTCCACTTATAAAGCTTTCTAAGACTATGATCACCTAATGTCCACCTCCACCCCTCCGTGGCATTTATCAAAACTGGCACCCTTATGGTTTCATCCACATATTCATATTGGGGATCATAGTATCAATTGTCGAAGCTGGCAAAATTGTGGTATCTGGTATCTGTCTACCCTCTTTTAGGGTGACTTCTTCTCTTTCATTGTTTTGAAGGAAGTCTACGCTCTACACCAGTCTCAGTTTTATGCCTGACTACAACTTCGCGAATATCTGACTTCCTCTCTTCTCTCCAACATCCGTTTTTTGGAATTCCCTGCATTATTTGTACTAGGGGTGTGAATCGTGTGATCGATCGTCTTAACGATCGATTTTGGCTGGGGGGGGGAGGGAAATCTGATCGTCATGTTTTTTTTTTTTTTTAAATCGTTAAAAATACGGGTCATATGACATAGTGAGGGCAAAGGTAGCGTCGGCATCATTTTGAATATTGGCAATACGGCGCGAGTGCAGGAGGTCGCTCCCGGACCCCCGCTGGACTTTTGGCAAGTCTTGTGGGGGTCAGGAGGCCCCCCCAAGCTAGCCAAAAGTACCTGGGGGTCCAGCAGGGGTCCGGGAGCGATCTCCTGCACTCGTGACGTCGGGTGTCAGGAACCAAAATGGCGCCGGCGCTACCTTTGCCCTGTCATATGGTAAGGGCCACCGGCGCCATTTCTATTAACGCAGCCGTGGCCCGAGAGCGGGAGATTGCAGGAGATCACGCCGGGACCCCCCCCCCCCCCCCCCACTGGACCCCAGGTAATTTAAAACATTTTGGGGGGGTTCGGGAGGATGGGGGATTTGTTTTAAAGGGTCGGGGTGGGTTTTAGGGTTGTTTTGGTGTGCCGGTTTTCCCGCCCTCCCCCCTCCCCCGATTTACAATTTTTTGACAATAAATCGGGGGAATTGTTATTGTATCGCGGCTCTAACAATTTTTGACGATTTAAAATATATCTGACAATTGTTTTAAATCGTCAAAAAACGATTCACATCCCTAATTTGTACTATATCAAGAATTTGGTCCTCTAGGTCATTTGGCCTCTCAGATTTATAAATCCCTTAAAGTTACCCTTTTTCCAGTCTCAACTAGTTGCAGAGTCTATGGACTTCCAATACTGACTGCCCTTCAGCTGAGGTCAACTGGTAGTCTTTCTGGAGTCTTTCTTTGCGTGTTTCACTGTCCTCCAGTTTGACCCAAACCTCATTTTTTGTGGCCCACAGGGCAGAGTGGATTCCCTGGAAATTATTCAAGGGGGGATCTAATATCCTCCCACAATTGTTGGTCTTGTTCATCCTCTAAAGCCTCTTTATCTCATATGTTATTTTACTGTCCTACTATGCTCTCTTTTTGGCATCAGATCTCAAGTTTTGCACATAAATGCCCCTCTCATTTACCACATAGTTATTTTCCTGGGGTGCGACTTTGCCATTCCATCTTGCCCTTTCACATCACAAATTATTGGATTTTCTCCTTGTGGTCACTATACATTTTATTTGGTCATTCTGGAAGCACAGTGAATTACTCAATGAACATTTTTGTTGGAATTCTGTCTATTTATATTGTAAATATAAAAAGCTGTTGCTGTTAAATTCATCGGCTCGCTTCATGGTCTCAGATATGGAAACCTTTTGATGAATATTTTGAATCTGGTTAATTTGTATTGATGCACTGCCAACTGATGTTTTTATTGTCAGTAATGTATGGCACACTATTAGTGTGGGATTGATAAAGCAACAAGGAAGGCTGTCTAATAAAGCCGTGGAGGCAACCAGTTGAGAATCAGAAGCCAAAATGTCCAAATTATGTATTCTTTATTGTGGAACTGAATATCTTTAAAAAGCCCGACTCAGGCCGAGTTTCGCCCTCATGCAACAGGGCTGCGTCAGGGGCTACAACAAATACATAAACACTTATAAATAAACTAAATTATAAATACATAACAGAAAACAGACATATATAATGGTAACATAGAAATGTGAAAACAACATGTGTGTATGTCTCTCATGTAACACGTATTCAGTGTGTATCTGGGAAACAATGTACAAATAAAGCACATATATATGAACATTACCTCTACTTCATCACATAAGAGTTCTTGATAATTCAGATAAAGTATAAAGGAGAAGCATCAGATGTCTGGAAGATGTAAATGATAGAGAACATTATTGCTATGAATTAAATGGATTAATAAATTCAATACTAAAAAATATAAAGGAAAGGAGGACAGTAATAATGAAAAATAAAAATAATAAATAATAAATAATAAATTAATACATAAAAAGGTACCTCTGGATACAAGTGCCAGGCAGTGTGTTGCTGTAGTCAGTATTGCTGTGATTAGTTAGCGAACAAAAGCAGTGAATTCAAACAGCAGGCTATATATAAAAAGTGAATAGAATAGTAGATAAAAAACACAGTACATGTTGTGGGAGTCTCAGTTTAGTGGACCCTTGGGCCGACCTGCTGGAGACTAGGAAAAGATGGACAATGTCTCTGATGAACAGCGGGCCGGGAGGCAGATGTTCAGGCGGGACGTAGATGCTCTTCACCCTGAAAGCTGGTGCTCCCCTGGGAGGAGCCTTTAGGAGCCCAACCGCTGGGACTTAGGTGGCTTCACCCTTGGAAGTCGAAGCCCCCCCCGGGAGGAGCCTGTAGGGGCCCGGCCGCTGGGATTTAGGCGGGTTGTGGATCAGGACAGGTAACTGGAACCAGACTAGGACAGTAGTTATACTGTAACTGGGTACGGGTTCTGGAACCAGGCAGGAACTGGGAGCCAGGACTCCGGAGGCGGGAGCAGGTCCAGGAATCAAGAGGTAAGGGCCTGGCCGCGATGCTCGCGGCCAGGACCACAACAGTACCTCCCCTCTTATGCCCCCTCTTAGCCGGTCCGGGTTTACTGGAGTGGTCCAAATGAAATTGCCGTAATAAGTCCTTGTTGAGGATATTACGGGCCGGCTCCCAAGAGTTGTCCTCAGGTCCGCAACCCTCCCAGGCAAGTAAGTATTCCCATCAGGGTTGATGGAACCGGACATCCAAAACTTCACGTACTTGATACGTAACCTCGTCCGGTACTGAAGGGTCCGAAGGTTCAAGAGGCCTGGAATAGTATCTGGACAACACAAGAGGCTTCAACAATGACACGTGGAACACATCATGTATGCGCATGGAGGAGGGTAGGCATAGACGGTATGAGACCGCTCCCACTCGTTCGGCGATTCAGAAAGGCCCACAGAATTTCGGGGCTAGTCTTCGAGAGGGAATACGTATCTGTAGATTTCTGGTGCTAAGCCAGACACGGTCTCCTGGGAGGAAAATTGGTGCTGGTTGACGATGCCTATCCGCGCACTTCTTGGCGGACAGGGCGGCTTTACGGATCTTTTCCTGGGTAGAGTTCCACAAGGCACGGAGCTGGTGAGCTGAGAGCTGCACTGCCGGGAGTGCACTAGGTTCAGGCGAAGGTAGAGGCGGACAAAGTTGCTTCCCATAAACAATGAGGAATGGGGAACTTCCCGTAGCAGCATCCGTGTGATTATTATACGAGAACTCCACCCAAGGGAGTAGCTTGGCCCAATTATCTTGTCGTTCATTCACAAAGGCACGGAGAAACATCTTCAGGGTTCGATTGGTTCATTCCGTTTGCCCATTGCTCTGAGGATGGAATGCAGACAAAAGACTAAGTTGCACATTAAAGCGCTTACATAGGGCTTTCCAATAGCGGGCTGTAAACTGTGGTCCTCAATCGGAGACGATATCCTGCGGAAGACCGTGAAGTCTAAAGATGTGCTGAGCGAACAGACCAACTAGGTCAGGGGCAGAAGGAAGTTTTGGCAAGGGAACGAAGTGCGCAAAAATCGGTCCACGGTTACCCAGATGACCGAATTACCTCCTGAGACAGGAAGATCCACGACGGAATCAGTGGAGATATGTGTCCAAGGCTCCACCGGGATGGGCAATGGTTGCAACAAGCCTCTGGGCTTCCCGAGGAGCAGTTTTTGAACCGCACAAGTAGGGCATGAGCCCACAAAAGCTTGGACATCTTGTCTCACCGTTGGCCACCAGTAGAAATGGTTTAACAAATCTAACGTCCCTTTCCAACCAGCTTGGCCCCCAGTGAGGGATTCATGGGCCCAAGCGAGGACTGCTCTCATGGAGCGATGCGGAATGACGGTCTTCCCTTGGGAGGACACCAAGTTTGCAGCAAGGCTGACTTTTTCAGGGTCCAAGATATACTGAGGTGTATCAGGGGTTTCTTCGACCTCAGAAGAGTGTTAGAGCGCATCAGCTTGAACATTCTTAGAGCCGGGTCAGTAGCGTAAGGTAAAGTCAAATCGATCAAAAAACAGCGACCATCGAGCTTGTCTTGGATTCAGGCGTAGGGCTTGCTTCAAGAATGCTAGGTTTTTGTGATCAGTGTAAATCGTGACTGGGTGTTTGGCTCCCTCCAACCACTGTCTCCATTCTTCCAGGGCAAGTTTCACAGCTAGCAACTCTTTGTCACCTACACAGTAGTTGCTCTCAGCCGGGGAGAATTTCTTTGAGAAATATGAACAGGGCAACAGCTGTCCAGAATCAGAGTACTGGCTCAGTATGGCCCCCACAGCCACATTGGAGGCATCGACCTCCACCATGAAGGGCTGGCTGGGATCCGGATGACGAAGGCAGGTATCTAGTAAGAAGGCTTCCTTGAGGGCCTCAAAAGCTTGGCAGGCAGAAGGAGGCCAATCCACCGTGCTAGCCCCCTTTCGGGTGAGGGCAGTTAATGGAGCCACAATACGGGAGTAGTTGGGGATAAAGTGACGGTAGAAATTAGAAAAGCCGAGGAAGCGTTGCAATGCTTTAAGACCCCTGGGCCGGAGCCAATTCTTAATAGCCGCCACTTTTCAGGATCCATTAGAAAGCCTGCTGCAGAGACTATGTAGCCTAGGAACGGCAGGGAGGTCTTCTCAAAACTGCACTTTTCCAGTTTCGCGTATAGACCATGCTCCCTAAGTATCTGGAGCACTTGGCGGACATGTTGATGATGTGACGGCAGGTCCTGGGAGTAGACTAACACGTCATTGAGGTAAACAATTACACAGGTGTTCAGAAGGTCCCGCAACACCTCATTCATCAGGTGCTGGAACACCGCTGGGGCATTACATAAGCCGAAAGGCATCACGAGGTACTCATAATGCCCGTCTCGGGTATTAAATGCGGTTTTCCACTCATCTCCGGGACGGATTCTGACCAAATTATAGGCTCCTTGTAAGTCCAACTTTGTGAAAATCTTCGCTCCTTGAAGCCGATCAAGGAGCTCTGGGATTAACGGGAGCGGGTAGTGGTCTCGCTTGGTAATCGAATTTAGGCCTTGATAGGTATACACGACCTCAGTGAGCCATCTTTCTTGCTGACAAAAAAGAAGCCCGCCCCTGCAGGCGACTTAGACGGGCAGATAAACCCCTTGGCCAAATTCTCTGCAATGTACTCAGACATGGCCCGGGTCTCAGGTATAGATAGAGGATAAACCCTTCCTCGAAGGGGCATGCCGTCACAAAACAAAACAATAAGTCTTTTGTTAAAGACCAAAAGGGAAAGGAAATTAAATAATAGGACCATCTCCTACAAAGAAGCCTCCAACGCCACGCGAAATATTAATCCTGCCCCAAAGGACTTCAAGCCTACCACATTCACTCTGTTACCTTTTTGGCTATATATAATTGATCTAAACGCCAACCTGAAAACGAAACACTCTGTATAGCACCCTGCCTTGTGAGTGTATTATACTTTTGATTGTACCCTGCTTTTGACTGTACCCTATTCTAGGTGGACCCGACATCTGTTTGTAAACTGCTTACCCTATGTTAAATAGCTGTAGCTCTCCCAAGACCAGGTGTTTCCCTGACATTCTATTGATTCATTTAACACTACTGTACACCACTTTAGATTGTACCCTGTATGTGATTGTACCCTGCATTCGAGCATATGTATATGATTGTACCCTGCATTTGAGCGTACCCTTCATTTGATCGCAACCTGCTTGCCCTACATTATCTATCGTTTAACTATCTCCAAAACTAGGTGCTTCCTCTGACTTTCTAGTGATTCACCCAACACTACAGCCCCCCCCCCCCCTTTTTTTCCTCTTTTTCCTTTTCCCCCCGCCGCCCAGTTCCCCTTGTTATCAGAACCATGTGCCTATTCCCCCTCCCCATTCCAAGACGGCACTGCCCCTCTCTACGCAAACCCCCCCCCAGCACGCCCTCACCCACCCAACCCTCGCAAATCCCTTATACCTATCATGACCTCACCCCTCCCACAACTCCTGGGCTTAACCACCTTAGCCATTACCCTCTTTAATGCCCAATCCATCCAAAAAAAAGGTCCTATACTAAATGACTTGCTTACAGACAATAACCCCGACCTATGTGCCATCACCGAATCCTGGCTAAAAAACACTGACCAGGTCTTCCTAAACCAGCTCCCAACAAAGACATACGACCTCATCTCCATCCCAAGACCAAAAAAGAGAGGTGGGAGCCTACTCCTGGTAGCCAAAAAAAGCCTCAGCCTCAAACTCCAAACCACTCAACCACCGCCCAAACTAGAAATTGCTCTATTTACATCCAAATAGAGATGTGAATCGTGTCCTCGATCGTCTTAACGATCAATTTCGGCTGGGAGGGGGAGGGAATCGTATTGTTGCCGTTTGGGTGTGTAAAGTATCGTGAAAATCGTTAAAATCGTGAGCCGGCACACTAAAACACCCTAAAACCCACCCCGACCCTTTAAATTAAATCCCCCACCCTCCCGAACCCCCCCCCCCCCCCAAATGCCTTAAATTACCTGGGGGTCCAGCGGCACACTAAAACACGGCACACTAAAACTGCAGGAGGTCGTTCAGCGGGGGTCCGGAACCCTCGCTGAACGACCTCCTGCAGTCGATCTCCTGCCGGCGCCATTTTCCGTACGGAAAACGATTCGTGGCAGGAGATCGCTCCCGGACCCCCGCTGATCCCCCAGGAACTTTTGGCCAGCTTTGGGGGGCCTCCTGACCCCCACAAGACTTGCCAAAAGTCCAGCGGGGGTCCGGAGCGACCTCCTGCGTCGAATCGTTTTGGTCTATGGCCGCAGCCATTTTGCGGCGGCCATTTTGCAAAATGGTGCCTGCTGAAGACTACACGATTTAGTGTGCCGGTTTCCTGCTCTCCCCCTTCCCCCGATTTAGCTACGGACCGCCGCTACGGAGGTAATTTAAGGCTACGGAGGTAATTTAAGCTACGGACCGCCGCTACGGACCCCCAGGTAATTTAAGGCATTGGGGGGGGGGGTTCGGGAGGGTGGGGGTTTTAATTTAAAGGGTCGGGGTGGGTTTTAGGGGGTTTTAGTGTGCCGTGTTTTAGTGTGCCGCTGGACCCCCAGGTAATTTAAGGCATTTGGGGGGGGGGGGGTTCGGGAGGGTGGGGGATTTAATTTAAAGGGTCGGGGGTGGGTTTTAGGGGGTTTTAGTGTGCCAGTTTTCCTGCCCTCCCCC
Source organism: Rhinatrema bivittatum (assembly GCF_901001135.1). Classification (NCBI taxonomy): domain Eukaryota; kingdom Metazoa; phylum Chordata; class Amphibia; order Gymnophiona; family Rhinatrematidae; genus Rhinatrema; species Rhinatrema bivittatum. Next base: position 169,196 of record NW_021820736.1, on the reverse strand, counting down.
TTCCCCCGATTTACGATTTTTTGACGATAAATCGGGGGAATTGGTATTGTATCGTGGCCCTAACGATTTTTGACGATTTAACATATATATCGGACGATATTTTAAATTGTCAAAAACCGATTCACATCCCTACATCCAAATCCCTGCAAATCTGCCGTCTACGCCCTCCCAGGCCTAATAGAACAAGACCCCTCGCCCATCACAGAATATTTTACAGTCAACATCAATACAGACCTCCCCACCATTATACTAGGAGATTTCAACCTCCATGTAGATGCCCACCCCACCTCCCCCGCCTGCGAAATTCTACTAGACACCCTCAAAGCCCAGGGTTTCAACCAAATCATCACCGAACCCACACACAAAGCGGGACACACACTTGATTTAATCTTTGTGAATTCTAAAATAACTATTGCCACTCCACCGGTAGTCACCCCAGTACCGTGGTCCGACCACTTCCTCATCAATGCAAGCCTTACAACCAAATTCCCCACACCTACTACATAAAAACACCGAAAAACCATCTCCTTCCGTAAACACTGTAGTACGGAAGAGCTTACCCTTGTATTCGACAAAATAGCTAATAACATCGACCTCACCAACCCTGACACTGCACTTCACTCCTGGAACAACCTTACAAAGACCATTGCCAACGAACTATGCCCCACCATCCACAAAGAAATACCTCTAGCACAACTTGAAAAAAGAAAACCATGGTTCCCCACCAACTTAAAAACAATCAAACAAGACCTAAGAGCTAAAGAACGCGCCTGGCGCAAACAACCATCCGCAACACTTAAAGCTACTTACAACAATACCTTACACGCATACCGTCATGCGATTACCCAAGCCAAGCGGGATTTCCACGCAGCAAAAATCCACGGCTACCAATTTAATGCGAACGCTTTATTCACATATGTCACAGAACTAACCAATTCCAATACACCCACTCTCATCGAAACAAACTCCAACAAAAGATGCGAAGAACTAGCTCGCTACTTCAAGGCCAAAATCGACAACATCCTACTTCGATTCCCTGCCAACCTCACCCCTCTTCCCAATGACAAAAAGTTCACCCTTGGAACTTTTGACCTCGCCACTAACATGGAAGTAGAGGCGATTCTAAAAAAGATGAAACCTGCCACCCACTCCTCAGACACCCTTCCCTCAAAAACCCTCCTCTCCATCACACCCGCCATCACCAAACCTATTACAGACCTAATCAACTGCTCTATCACCGCAGGCAGCTTCCCAGACCCACTCAAACTGGCCATAGTCAAGCCCCTCCTAAAAAAAACCCACCCTCGACCCCACAGACCCTGCCAACTACCGTCCAATTTCCAATCTCCCTTTCTTATCCAAAGTCCTAGAGAGGGTAATTAATAAACAACTGACTGACTTTTTAGAAGACCACAATATCCTCCACCCCCTGCAGTTCGGTTTCCGTAAAGCCCGTAGCACTGAAACCTTATTGCTGGCCATGACAGATACCATACTTAAAGGTATGGACCATGGTAATTCGTACTTACTCGCCCTACTAGACATTTCAGCAGCCTATGATACAGTCAACCATCAAATACTAATGACCCGCTTAGCAGAAATAGGGATCACCGACACAGCCCTCGCATGGCTCTCCTCCTACCTCACACACAGAGAATACCTAGTAAAAATCGACAGTTACGAATCTTCACACATACCTATCACGCAAGGTGTCCCCCAAGGCTCATCCCTATCCTCCACCCTCTTTAATATTTATCTCTTACCACTATGCCACCTCCTCTCCGACCTAGGCCTGAAATTCTTCCTATATGCGGACGACGTGCAGATTCTCATCCCGTTTCAAAGGTCCATAAGCGAACCTTTACAACGCTGGGAATCTTGCCGCACCACTATAAACGCTTTGTTATCTGAACTCCACCTAGCTCTAAATACATCCAAAACAGAATTACACATCATCTCTAATCAGCCTGAACGTTTTACTCTCCCCATGCGACAGAACATTCCTCAGAACACAACCACAGCCCTCTCCCAGCCCCAGTTTGTAAGAAACCTAGGCGTCCTCATAGATCAACATCTAAACTTTAAACCCCACATCAAAGCTCTCCTAAAGGGAGGTTTCTATAAACTAAACATCCTAAAAAAACTTAAACCCCTCCTCCACACAAACGATTTCCGGACAGTCATACAGACCACCATGCTCACGAAACTAGACAATTGTAACTCCCTGCTACTAGGACTCCCTGCCACCACCATCAAACCCCTGCAGATTCTACAAAATTCCATGGCTAGAATTATAACCAGCACTCGGAAAAGGGACCACATCACCCCCATCCTAAAGGACCTACATTGGCTGCCCATCTCCTTCCGCTCACAATACAAAACCCTCACCATCCTTCACAGCTCCCTACATAAATACAACCACACCTGGCTCGATGAAATGCCTCATTACTGCTCCTCTGACCGCCCCACAAGAACTACCCGTACAGGCACTCTCCACACCCCATCCCTCAAATCAGCACATTCATCTCATACCAGAGGGAGAGCGTTCTCCATCGCTGGCCCCACCCTCTGGAACTCCCTCCCCACCCTCCTACGCCAAGAGACATCACTCCACAATTTCAAGAAAGGAGTCAAGACATGGTTTTTCCGACAGGCCTACCCCGACACAAACCAAACTTAAATCTCTCTTCCTCAGCTCCTCCTTCAGCCCCTCCCTGCTCGACCATCCTCCCCCTGCTCCCCCTCCGTCCAACCCACCCCTACCCCCCTTCCCTCCTAACTCTCCCAACGACCCTCTGCCTCCCGGCCACCCCCCATTCCATCTAGTCTACCACTTACCCTTACGCCTCCAGTCCTCCCTTTAAATAATCTCTTTCCGAGTGAATTCCGTCGCCTAGTTAATACTGCAGTCTTTCAACTCTTCATTAGTTCCCTCTTAAGTAAATGAAATCTGTACGTAAGCTACTGGTACCTATTCTTAAGTTAATGACTCCTGTACATTTTTCTCATCTGTACATAGTTTTCCTCTATTCTTATTTAATTTGTTTTTACTTCATCTTCCTTTCTGCCTTGTCCCCTTCCCCTCCTCATCCCCTCATACTGTTATTTGTTATTGTTATTTATTATTATTGTTATTAATATTTTTTATTGTTATACTGTATTTTCCACCTGAGTTCATTGTAAACCAGCATGATGTGCTTCACGAATGTCGGTAAATAAAAGTTAATAAATAAATAAATACGGACGGTGCTGTCGAAAGATCTCCGCCTTGGTCTTAGAGAATACATCAGTGAAGTCCTCATAAGGTGCGGGGGGACCCACAGCAGAGTGCATCAACGAAAGTGCAGGGGTCCTAGGCACCTTCATACAATTAGCTAGGCAGAAGGGACTCCATTTAACAATCTGTAGTGTATCCCACTGAATCGTGGGTGAGTGTTTCTGTAACCACGGCAACCCTAGCACCACAGGGTGGACAGCCTTATCCAGAACTAGGAAGGCTATCTCCTCCGAATGGATCGCCCCGGTGCGGACCGTAATGGGTGCCGTGGACAGCTGGACGGGACCAGGAAGGAGTGTCCCCTGGATCGAGGTAATTCGTAATGGGACCTCCTGTCTATGCGTAGGGATTCGCAACTGGGAGACTAAGTCGTGCAGGATGAAATTACCTCCGGCTCCAGAGTCCAGGAATGCCATCATCTCAAAGGAACCTCCAGGGTATTCCAGAGTAACAGGAACAGTGCATTGAGGAGCTGTAGCACAGCCTAGGAGGAGCTCCTCCTGATCTCCTAGGCTTTGGCGTTTTCTGCACTCTCCTGGCAGCGTGCCAAGAAGTGGCCCTTCTGGCCACAATATAAACACAACTTCAACGAACGGCGACATTGTCTTTCTTCAAGAGAAAGCGGGGCCCATCCCAGCTGCATGGGTTCACTGGTGGGGACGTCTGGACGAGAGCTCTTAAGAGAGGGCGCAGGTCTCAGCCCATGAGCCGGACTATGGCGCGAAGAGCACTGCCCTTGGCCCATTGTTGTAGTCGGCAGTCTATACAAGCAGCCATCTCGATCAAGGCATTGAGGTCTTCTGGCAAAACTCGAGCCACAATCTCATCTCTCATCCTTAATGCGACCGGAAAGGCCTTCCAGGAAGATGGCCTTAAGACTACCATCCTGCCAACCTACTTCCTGGGCTAAAGTCCGAAACTCCATTGCATAGTCTGCCAAGGAGTGAGCCCCCTGATGAAGTTGCAGCAGATCAGATGTACCCGTGGCTACTCAGGCGAGCTCATCAATGGCCTGGCGAAAGTTCGTGATGAACAATTGTAAATCCGTTAGTGAAGAATCATTGTTTTCCCAAAGGGGAGAAGCCCATATCAAGGCTTTCCCATCGAGCAAGGACAGGATGTATGCCACTTTCACCTCATCCGAGGGAAACTGCCAAGGCAACAAGGAGAACCATACAAAACATTGGTTCAGGAAGCTGCGGCAGGTCCTTAAATCACCAGCGTAGCGGGAGGGTGCTGGCAGCTGAGTCACCGACGAATCTTGAGCCTCAGGTGCTGGTTCTGGGGCAGAAGAGGCCCGGGCATCCAGTTGGGCCGACAACTCCCCTACCAAACCAGTGAGGACCTCGAGGTAGTGTTGCTGATACTGCAGCTGCTGGGCCAACCCTGGCAGGTGCAAGGGAACAGGAGCATCCGCCGAGTCCATGGCCTTGAAATCTGTTGTAGGAGTCTCAGTTTAGTGGACCCTTGGGCCGACCTGCTGGAGACTAGGAAAAGATGGACAATGTCTCTGATGAACAGCAGGCCGGGAGGCAGATGTTCAGGCGGGACGTAGATGCTCTTCACCCTGGAAGCTGGTGCTCCCCCGGGAGGAGCCCTTAGGAGCCCAACCGCTGGGACTTAGGTGGCTTCACCCTTGGAAGCCGAAGCCCCCCTGGGAGGAGCCCGTAGGGGCCCGGCCGCTGGGACTTAGGCGGGTTGTGGATCAGGACAGGTAACTGGAACCAGACTAGGACAGTAGTGATACTGTAACTGGGTACGGGTTCTGGAACCAGGCAGGAACTGTAGCAGGACTCGGGTACTGGAACCAGGCAGGAACTGTAGCAGGACTCAGATACTGGAACCAGGCAGGAACTGTAGCAGGCTTGGATACTGGAACCAGGAAGGAACTGTGCAAGACTCGGGTACTGGAACCAGGCAGGAACTGTAGCGAGCAGGCAGGAACCAAGCAGGTACTGTAGAAAGCAGGCAGGAACCAAGCAGGTACTGTAGCGAGCAGGCAGGAACCAAGCAGGTACTGTAGCAGGCAAGCAGGAACCAAGCAGGTACTGTAGCAGGGATGGAGCGACATAGCCAAGCAGGTCACTCCGGGGCGCAACGCAACAGGAAACCAGAATGCTAACCCATTGCAAGGCAAAGGCTGGATGGGCGCGGCTGGCTTATCAAGGCCGCGGCGTCTGACGTCAGGAATTGGGCAAAGTCAGTATTGGCGGGAAATGGGCTACAAAGGCACCCAAGTGGCGCGCACGCGCGCCTAGGAACAGATCATCCACCGGAACCTTCACTGCGGTGCTCCCCAGCGGGGACGCCGCCAAACAGGCCGCAAGCCAGGACTCCGGAGGCGGGAGCAGGTCCGGGAATCAAGATGTAAGGGCCTGGCCGCGGTGCTCGCGGCCAGGTCCGCAACAGTACAAAGACAAAAAATTTGAACAGCTAACTCTATATAATTTAAAAATGTGGCTCTAATAGTAAGCCCGCTGGCTAGAACTGCTATACATGTTACACAGAACCATAAAAAATATTGCTACCAATGAAAACCTCCGGAGCTGCAATAATCATAAAAAGCTATATATTTCTTCAATGTCAGTGCTGTCTTAACGTCATTTAAAAAAGAAACAATATGCAAGGACAAAAACTTTGTCTTCTGTAGCCCTGAGGTGATGCGCATGTATTGTGCATAATTTTCATTAGATGGGAGCGGTTCAAGACAAAAAAACAAAACAGGTGACTGAAAGATTCAATTACCACACGAGATTAGAAGTAAATATAAATACTGCCTTAACTCCACTTACCAATAGGTACATCTTAGAGTACTAATGCCGCAGACAGCTCAATCTCAAATGCACACGGAAAAAGAATACAAGCTTGTAAACGGGCATATAAACACTGAAAACCGTGCTACAGAAGACAAAGTTTTGTCCTTGCATTTTGTTTCTTTTTTTTTTTGTCCTTGTACTGTGTTTTTTATCTACTATTCTATTCACTTTTTATATATAGCCTGCTGTTTGAATTGACCATTCCCTGTACGTACCAGGATCAGTCCAGGACACCTGGGTTGTGACTCCGCACCAGTAGATGGAGACAGACTAAAACTTGTGGGCGGAGCCATATATGCCCCTGTGTCAGTCACAGCCCCTCAGTCTTACTCTGTCTCCAGTAGGTGGTGCAGGTCCGGTCACAGCCTCTGCCTGCACTGATTCTGGTAGTTAGTCAGGTTTTCTGGAATTTTTCCTTCTTTATTTTGGTTTTGGGCAATTTTTTCTTCTAAGTAAAGAAGAATTTAGTTTTGGCCTTTGTTCATCTGAAGAAAGAAGACTCCCTCGTCCTGAGAGCCTCCCAGGGGGGTTGGGAGGTTCTGAGGGGACCATCCCCCCCTGGTAGAGGCCGCTGCTGAGGGTCGAGGACCTGGCCCTTGCTGGCAGCAGCGTCGGGGGTGACACCGGGGAGCCCGGTTCACTCACCCCCGCTGGAGCAGGCAGGTCAGGACCAGGGACAGCGTCCAAGCGGCAATCGCAAGTAGTAAAAAAAAAAAAAAAAAAAAAAAAGGTCTGTTTTGTTTTGTTGTGCGGCTTCCTCGCCTCGCCGGCTCTCCGTCCTTCGCGGCTTCGTTCCGGGGGGGGGTTGACTTTAGTGGAGATCCCTGGGCACTTGCCGGTCGCGGGGGGGATGCCACGTGGAGCCTCCTGCCGCGCACGCCTGTATAGGGGCGGTCAGAGTCAGGTCGGGGTACCTTGTTTTCGGTCAGCGTCGGGGCCGCCCTGCAACGAGCAGGCAGGGATAGCGCTGCTGTTCCGTGCGCGGGAACGGCGGCCATTTTAGCTGCAGTTTGTCCAGACCACGAGACAGGTCTTAGCAAATGGAGGTCTCCCTCCGGCGTTTTTCCCGCAGCAGCGAGCCCCCGGGGGGGCCTCCCCGGGGTGGAGGGGCTGCTTCTCTGGTTGAGGTCAGTGCGGAGGGGGCCTCCTATGTTTCGGAGGCCTTCTTCGGTTTTCGCGTTCCTTTTACGGACGGTCCTGGAGGGCAAAACATCTAGGCAGCAGAGGGGGAAAGCTGGAAAAGGATCTGGGAAGCCCTCCGATCCTCCAAAGCAGTAATGTCCGGTGCGGGGCAGACCGCAGGTGACGGACTCAGGAGCCCTCCGACCCTCCAAAGCTGAAGTGCCCGGTACGGGGCAGACCGCAGGAGACGGACTCAGGAGCCCTCCGACCCTCCAAAGCAGAAGTGCCCGGTGCGGAGCAGACCGCAGGAGAGGGACTCCGGGTCCTTCTGTTCGGAGGACACAGCCCCGGACGCAGCCCCGGCTGGGGGGGCGCTGATGAGCCGGAGGTAGAGGGGTCAGGCCTGCCAGGTACCAGCACAGGTACAGCAGTGGATGGAGATGACCCCAGGGTAGTCCGCTCGTTCCAGAGGGAGGCGTTGGCTCCCCTTATTCGGGCCATCCTGCAGGAATTGGGAGTGGAGGCCCCACAGGTGGAGTCTAGACCGGGAGCCAGGCTGGATCCGGTCTTTTCCAGCTCTCCGGCCCAGCGGTGGCCTTCCCGTTCCTCTGTTCGGCTTCGAATATATTTTCCGGGAAGGGGATTCCCCGGAGCTGGACCTGAAAGTGAGTAAAGCCGTGGACAAGTTGTATCCATTGCCAGAAGATACCCTGGAGCTTCTTCGGGTTCCCAGGGTGGATGCAGCGGTGTCGGCGGAACCTGAAAGGTCAACGGTCCCGGTTACAGGAGCGACCGCTCTCACGGATATCCAGGATAGGAGGAGGGACTCCAGCTGGAGCAAGTGTTTTCAGGGGTCGGCCTTGATTTGTAGTCGCTTGCGCTGCGTGTTGGGTTCCGTGGGGCTCGGGTGTTCCAGGCCATCGCGGATCGGTCGGAGGAGAAGGCGCGGCAGGCGGATCGCCGCAGATGCTTTGTATGACTTGCTCCGGGCGGCCGCCAGAGCTATGATCTCGCCAGGGTCAGCGAGGCGCCTCCGACAATCGTATAGGTCTTCCTCCTTCCGTACCCCGCAGTGGCAGCGGCAGTTCCTTTCGGGGGAAGCGTTTCGGAAGACAAGGCGATCACAGGGGCCAAGTCTTCGCAATGAAAGCTGGTCGGCCCACCTCCCACCGCGGCCTCAGCTCGCCGTCCCCAACGTCGGGGCGCGGTTGCTGTCATTTTTACGGGAGATGGGCCGGTGTATCGTCGGACCGGTGGGTCCTCAATGTGATAAGACACGGCTACGCGTTAGATTTGGCTCGTACCCCAGTGGACAAGTTCCCTGTCTCACCCTGCAAGGCCCCCAAAAAGAAGGCGGCGGTGCTAGGCACCATCCAACGCTTGGAAAGCTTGGGTGCTATTTCCCCCGGCCCGGTCAGCCAACACGAGGGGCGTTACTCCATTTACTTCATCGTCCCAAAGAAAGACGGCACGTCCGGACCAATTTTGGATCTCTAAGGGGTAAACCGCTGTTTTCGCGTTCCTCACTTCGAACTGGAGACGATTCGTTCAGTCATCGCCGCGGTACGGCCCGGCGAGTTCCTAGCCTCCCTGGACCTCTCGGAGGCGTATCTTCACATAGGCAGTCTGCCGTCGTTCCAACGCTTTCTCCGGTTCTGCATTCTAGGATGGCATTATCAGTTCGAGCACTCCCGTTTGGGCTCGCGACGGCCCCCCGTACATTCCCGAAGGTGATGGTCGTGGTGGCGGCGCAGCTGCGCCGGGAAGGTCTCCTGGTCCATCCGTACCTGGACGACTGGTTGGTTCGGGTGCAGTCCGAGGATCAGTGTCACGTGGCAGTGGCCAGGGTCCTACTTCTTCTGCAGTCCCTAGGTGGGTGGTCACCTTCAGCAAGAGTCATCTGACACCCACGCAGACCTTGGAATATCTGGGAGCTGTTTTCGACACGAAGCAGGGCACGGTGTTCCTATCGCACGACCGGGTGTGCAAACTGCAAGCCCAAGTACGGCGCTTATTGTCTCTCCGCCAACCGCGGTCTGCGACTACCTTACGGTCCTAGGGCCTATGGCTTCAACGCTGGCGCTGCTTCCCTGGGCATTCGCTCATCTGCGACCTTTACAGTCATCCTTACTATCCCGCTGGAAGCCGGTCTTGGAGGGATTCCATCTACCGCTTCCTCTAGCGGGCTACGCGAGGTCCAGCCTGCTCTGGTGGCTGGATCCCAGTCGTCTGTCCTCTGGAGTCTCTCTTCGGGTGCCCAATTGGACAGTGGTGACCACGGATGCCAGCCTCTCCGGTTGGGGAGCGGTCTGCCTGCGGAGCTCGGTCCAAGGCCTATGGTCAGCGTTGCAAGCCCAGTGGTCTATCAATCGCCTAGAGACCAGAGCGGTCCATCTGGCCCTGCAAGCCTTCCTACCGTTGCTGCGGGGAAAGGCAGTCCGAGTGCTATCGGACAATGCGACCACCGTGGCATACATCAATCGCCAGGGCGGGACCAGGAGCCCCCAGGTGGCGGAAGAAGCTCAGCGCTTGATGGCCTGGTCGGAGCAACATCTCAGCAACCTCGCAGCGTCTCACATTGCGGGAGTCGACAACGTGCATCTCAGCAACCTCGCTGCGTCTCACATTGCGGGAGTCGACAACGTGCAGGCGGACTATCTCAGCCGTCATCGTCTGGATCCCGGAGAGTGGGAGCTGGGGGACGAAGCGTTTCTTCTCATTTGCGAAACGTGGGGTGTGCCCCACATGGATCTGATGGCCACGTGGCACAACGCGAAGGCCCCGTGATTTTCCAGTCGACGTCGAGAGCAGGGGGCAGAAGGCGTCGATGCGTTGGTGCTTCCCTGGCCGACGGATGTGCTGCTCTACGTGTTTCCCCCGTGGCCGATGATCGGCAAGATTCTACGGCGCATAGAGTTACATCCGGCCAACGTGATCTTGGTGGCACCGGAGTGGCCTCGCCGGCCGTGGTTCGCAGACCTCGTACAACTGGCAGTAGCGGCACCCCTTCGGTTCCAGGGAAGGGCGGCCCTGCTCCATCAGGGCCCCGTCTGTTTGGAGGATGCGGATCACTTCTGTCTCGCGGCATGGCTTTGAGAGGAATCGACTGAAGAGAAAAGGTTATTCCGATGCGGTGGTGGCCACGCTACTGCGTTCCAGGAAGCAGTCGACGTCCTTGGCCTACGTCCGTGTCTGGGTGGTCTTTGAGAACTGGTGCGTGCAGCGTGGGGTGGACCCCACTTCGGCTTCCGTCGCTGATGTTCTGGCGTTCCTTCAGGCGGGTCTGGCCAAAGGTCTGGCATGCAGTTCCCTACGGGTCCAAGTGGCGACGCTGGGGTGTTTGCGAGGTAAGGTCCGTGGTACGTCTCTGGCGCTTCACCCGGATATTGCTCGTTTCCTTCGGGGTGCTAAGCACCTTCGCCCCCCGTTACGTCTTCCTTGTCCGGCTTGGAACCTCAATTGGGTTCTCTCCGCTCTATGCACGGCGCCGTTTGAGCCCTTGAAACGCGCAACTCTTAAGGATCTCACTTTAAAAACGGCATTCTTGGTGGCGATTGCCTCGGCACGGCGTGTTTCCGAGTTACAGGCCCTGTCCTGTAACTTTCTTGCGTATCTCTGATTCGGGGGTTTCCTTACGGACGGTTCCTTCCTTTCTTCCGAAAGTGGTCTCGTCGTTTCTCGTAAATCAATCGGTGGAGTTGCCCGCTTTTGCGTGCAGAGAGTCCTCTGTTCCAGAAGAGAGGGAGTTACGGAAGCTTGACGTACGGAGATCCCTTCTCCGATATCTGGAGGTCACTAATCCGTTTCGGGTCACAGATCATCTGTTTGTCCTGTTCTCTGGACCAAAGAAAGGAGCTGCAGCGTCCCGCACAACGATCGCTCGTTGGCTCGAGGAGGCCATCAGTTCGGCGTACTTGGTGCGGGGGGAAAACCTCTTCCCGTGGGGCTGCGGGCTCACTCGACTCGATCTCAAGCAGCGTCTTGGGCGGAAGCTTCTCAGGTGTCGCCTCAAGAGATTTGCAGGGCGGCTGCCTGGAAGTCTTTGCATACCTTTATCAGGCATTGCCGGTTGGATGTCCGGGCTACCGAATCCGGAGGGTTTGGAGAGAGGGTACTCCGAGCGGGACTCTCTGCTTCCCACCCTCAGTAGGTTGCTCTGGTACATCCCAGGTGTCCTGGACTGATCCTGGTACGTACAGGGAAAGGAAAATTAGTTTCTTACCTGATAATTTTCGTTCCTGTAGTACCAAGGATCAGTCCAGGATCCCGCCCGCAGTGCTGCGCTGAAGTAATGGAGAGTCCGCTCTTTGTTCTGAATTACTCTGTTCCGCTTGTTTGGCTCTCTCGATTGGAGAGTCCGTTTCCAGGAGGGGTATTTCTTTCCCCGTTCTATTAGCGGTTTGTAGCTAGTTTACTTCTCTGGTTGTGTTCTACTTTGACATTACGTATGACTGAGGGGCTGTGACTGACACAGGGGCATATATGGCTCCGCCCACAAGTTTTAGTCTGTCTCCATCTACTGGTGCGGAGTCACAACCCAGGTGTCCTGGACTGATCCTTGGTACTACAGGAACGAAAATTATCAGGTAAGAAACTAATTTTCCTCTTTTGTTCGCTAACTAATCTCAGCAATACTGACTACAGCAACACACTGCCTGGCACTTGTATCCAGAGGTACCTTTTTATGTATTAATTTATTATTTTTTATTTATTATTTTTATTTTTCATTATTACTGTCCTCCTTTCCTTTATATTTTTTACTATCGAATTTATTAATCCATTTAATTCGTAGCAATAATGTTCTCTATCATTTACATCTTCCAGACCATCTGATGCTTCTCCTTTATACTTTATCTGAATTATCAAGAACTCTTATGTGATGAAGCAGAGGTAATGTTCATATATATGTGCTTTATTTGTACAGTTGTTTCCCAGATACACACTGAATTCGTGTTACATGAGAGACATACACACATGTTGTTTTCACATTTCTATGTTACCATTATATATGTCTGTTTTCTGTTATGTATTTATAATTTAGTTTATTTATAAGTGTTTATGTATTTGTTGTAGCCCCTGACGCAGCCCTGTTGCATGAGGGCGAAACTCGGCCTGAGTCGGGCTTTTTAAAGATATTCAGTTCCACAATAAAGAATCCATAATTTGGACATTTTGGCTTCTAATTCTCAACTGGTTGCCTACACTATTAGTGTGGCCTTCTCTCTATTTTCCTATTATTGATCTTCTATTGTTTTGGCCTTTTTCTTTACCCTTTTAATTTGTATAATTTTCTTTGTATATTTAGTGTGTCTAGTTTTTCCTACTTTATTACTTAATGCAATAAAAAGTTTTGAACTTAAAAAAAAAAAGACTCTCTTAAGATTCTCAACTTTTGCTTAGGCCCCCTCAAGGTGTGGTATATATACCAATGCTAGCAGAAGCGGACCAGGACACTGGCGACACTTCCCCATAGTGGAGATCCCACCATCTCTCAACCCCGCTGAGTGCAGGCCCACATACCAGCATGCTGCCTTTCCACCAGGATCACCTAAGGCATGCATGCATGCTCAACTTCTCCTCTTAAAGGGCCCACTGCGGGAAATCCCCACTGTGCCAGTGATGAGGTCATCCAGCCTTACTATTTAAGGGCTATTCAGACACCTCTCTAGAGCCTCAGAAATGGGTCTCCTGCCATAGTAGTGTGTGTTGCTAGCATTTCTGGTTCCTGTTATCATGCATTCCTGATTCTTACCTCTTCCAGCCTTGCCTTCCTGCCTTGTTTCATCCTGCCTTCCTTGTCTTCTCTGGCTTCCTTCCTCCAGTCCACCTTGTCCTGTTCATCTTGTTCATCTCAGCCAGTGTCTTCTGTGTGTCTTTGTCCTCCGACCATCTGACTGAACCTAACCACGTTTTGCCTGCTGCATGGACCTGGCTTCTTACTTGGACCTGGCCACAACTGTTCACTGTCAGTCCTGACCTCTGCCTGGTGTTTGGACTCTCATACTTGCCACCACCCTAAGGAACCACCGAAGACCTGTCAGCCACCAGAACTCAAGGGCTCCATCTATGGGGAATGTGGCTGCTATAGGCAAATCTCTTCCAGCTGATGGCATGAACCTAGCAGGTTTCCCTGCTAGGCGGCGCCAATCAGCCCTTGGCATCAAGGGTCCACTATCACCAGATCCTCTACAGGAATTATGGTTTGCTGAGGCCATGGATCCAGAAGATCTGGCCACCCTGCTGTCCATTTCCAGCATTGCCCAATGGATACAGCAGTAGTAGAATGTCTTTGATCAGGTCACTGTGGTTCTGGAGAGACTGGTTTCTTGTATGGATTCACTACCACTTACCCACTGCCTGCATTTAGTCCAGTAATCCCACTGCCAGCAGGTTCAGACACTAGCTCCTAAGTCTATGCCATAGCTGTCACCCAAACCTTATTTTCTTGGCAAGCCTTTGGACTGCAGAAGTTTCATTAACCAGTGCCGCATGCACTTCATCCTCCAGGCAGTCCTTTCCCACTAATAAAGCCAAGGTATCATACTTTGTCTCAGTTGGGGGCTTCAGCATTGGCTTGGTCCTAGTCCTTCTAGGAGAGGGACAATCCTTTCTTGTCCAATCTGGATCAGTTCCTCTGGCAATTCCACCTCATCCCTGATAAGCCAGTCGCACCACATCCACTGCAATATAATTCCTCCAGCTCCATCAAGGCACCACCTCAGTGGGGGACTACACAGTTTATTTTTGGACATTTCTTTTGAAGCTCCAATGGAAGTAGGAAAGCCTAACCACAATCTTCTGCCAAGGCCTGTCGGAATCCATAAAGGATGAACTCATGGAGCGAGACCTTCTGGCCACCCTGGAGGGCCATATCAACCTGGCCATCAGGTTGGATCTATTGTTCCAAGAACATGCCAGAGAGAGGGGCTTATCTTGTCATCTACCCACAGGACTTCTATTTCCCACCCTCACCAAAACTCCCAGTGTTGAGAGGACTGCTGCCCCACTGGACGAGCCCATGAACATAGAACGTTGCAGGCTGTTACCTGAAGGAAAGCAGAGGAGGAGTTACCATAATCTCTGACTCTTCTATGAGGGCCAAGGGTACTTTATAGCATACTGTCCTGATAAAGCGGGAAACAGCTAACTCAGATATTCAAAGTTAGCTGGATGACTTAGCCAGCTAAGCCTATTCAGGCCAAAGAGCTGTAAAAAGTTAGGAGGCTATAATTAGCCAGCTAACTTTAAGATAGCCAGCTGCAGCTGCAGCTGCATTATTGAAAATACTTCTAAAAGTTATCCAGATAACTTTGCAATACAGACTGTGTCTAAATTTGGACCTCAGGACATTTATTACCTTGCATTAAGGGCTTATGGCCCTTAGAACCCAAATGTTTCTCAGATATCCCTCATAGGGAGGGTAATTTATTTATTATTTTTATATACCAACATTTGATCTCAATTGAGATATCACATCAGTTTACATTCAGGTACTATAGGTATTTCTCTAGCCCCAGAGGGCTTATAATCTAAGTTTTTGTACCTGAGGCAATGGAGGGTAAAGTGACTTGCCCAAGGTCACAAGGAGCAACTGCAGGACTTGAACCCTGGTCAAATGGTTCATAGTCCACTGCTCTAGCCACTAGGCTATTCCTCCTCATTCTTAATGCTACAAAAACCCATGTAACTTATGCCTTGCCAAAAAGCTTAAGTTAGGCCAGTTTTCAAAGCAAGCCTACGCCCCTAAAATTGCTTTGAAAATTATCTAAAGTAACGTACACTAACTCACCCACACAAAGTTATACCTGCTCTTTGCAGCATGTAACTTGTGCAGGTTAATTTACATGTGTACTTTTAAAATCGAAAGTATGCACATAAATTCCACCTATACATCCCTCCGCACCAGAATGCCTAGCTTTGGTGCATATACAGGTATGTGAGAAATCGGGTTATGCATATATTCTTATGCACACAATCCCATGCAATTTATAAAAAGCTACTTCTGCACATAGACCCATTTTTATGCACAGAAATGGCATTGAACATCAGACCCTAAATATCAAAATAATAGATATTTTTTGACCCCCATTCACCTGATATCCTTCTCTGAATCTAAATTGGATCAATGGGGTGAATGGGCAATAGCAGGATCTATATAAGGTTAGGGATTTGGGCTGGAGAGACCTCTGCTTTAATATCTAGCTGCATTCTAGAATGATTTTAAGATATTTAGGAATCCATTTTCGAGTGCTTGCAAGTCATGGGCATTTTGCAAGGGAAACGTCCTGCAGAGTTTCTCATTAAAAATCCAAGAACAGCAGGAAGACACAGGTGCTTTAGGCACAAGACACTTTCTCATAAAAAAAATCAATCAGGGTCTTATCTAAATCATACTATTGTACCAGCCCTTATTGAAAGTTTAATCATCCCCTTGTAGGACACTAGCTGATTAATTAGTAAATTCACTTTATAAATTTAAAGTACTCTCATTCCAACCCCCTTAGTATCCTAAATTTAACTAGGAACTCAATAAAACTAAGATGAAGGCAGCAGTCCAGCAGCAAGAGGGGGGGGGGGGGTTTCCAGTCTTTTCCATTGAGTGTCACATGTATGATTTTTTACCCGCTGGTGAGAGATTGTAATGTGCACTCAGTGCAAAGAGCTCCTGGCTCTCAGGAAATGAGTCCAATCTCTGACATAGGAAAATGTGGGAGAGAGGTTCTGGACGCCAAATTTAGGATTTTAGGTAGGAAGCTGAAATCCAGAATCTCCAGGGTGGCATTCTCTGAAATGCTTCCTGTTCCACGTGCAAGTCCATAGAGGCAGGCAGAGCTCCAGAGTTTCAATGCGTGGATGAGACAATGGTGCAGGGAAGAGGGATTCAGTTTTGTAAGGAACTAGGGAAACATTTGGGGAAGGGGGACACTTTTCCGAAAGGATGGGCTCCACCTTAAACCAGAGTGGAACCAAGCTGCTGGCACTAACTTTCAAAAAGGAGATACAGCAGCTTTTAAACTAGAACAAGGGGGAAAGCCGACAGTCACTCAGCAGTGCATGGTTCAGAGAAATGTATCCTTGAAGAATACTAATGAAACAGGAGAGTTAGGGCATCCCAACAGAGAGGTTCCAATAAAAGCAAATGTAGTCCATGTGCCTATATGTAAAAAATCACCAAAGCTAATGATTTCTGAATTATCACTAACTGAAAAGCAGGTTGTTAATACAAACAAAAAACACACTTTGAAATGTCTGTATGCCAATGCCAGAAGTCTAAGACGTAAGATGGGAGAGTTAGAGTGTATAGCAGCAAATGATGAGATTGACATAATTGGCATCATAGAGACTTGGTGGAAGGAGGATAACCAATAGGATAGTGTTATATCAGGGTACAAATTATATTGCAATGATAGGGAGGATCAACTTGATGGGGGTGTGGCACTTTATGTCCAGGAAGGTATAGAGTCCAACAGGATAAAGATCATACAAGAGACTAAATGCTCTGTAGAATCTATATGGGTAGAAATCTCATGTGTGTTGGGTAAGAATATAGTGATAGGAGTATACTATAGTCCACCTGGACAAAATGGTCAGACAGATGATGAAATGCTAAGAGAAATTAGGGAAGCTAACCAATTTGGCAGTGCAATAATAATGGGAGATTTCAATTACCCACACATCCAGCATGCAAGGAAATAGTAGAGCAAGTCCACCTTCAAGATTATAATAAATTTTTATTGATTAGCTGAAATTCTTCAATATTAATAGTGGCAACTCCATACGTCTTCAACAACAAATATTAAAGTCCCCCGACACGGTCCGTGTTTCGCGGTCGCTGCATCGGGAGGGACCCACAATCAATATCATCTAAAACATAAAGATAATAAAGCTGATGGACCTGACAAAAATGGCTATACAGTTTCAATAAATTTTTTAAAAACATACCTTATACGTGCATCATGGAGCGCATCGGCTCACACGATTGAAAGACCATTTAAAGAGGTAATTTGGCGCCAAAAGACAGCAGCTATCGCGATGGGTTCGTTTGTATAAGCCCCGCCCTCTCTATACACGGTTCAACCAAACAAATGCCATTCTACATCCCTGTTTAATCCCTTAGGATGTACGGAGGAAAGCATAAAGATCCACTTCTGTTCCCGTCTACCTAAAATTTCTGAATAATTACCTCCCCTAAATGGGGGGACAACCACCTCTAAGACTGAAAACTGCAATTCAGCAATAGTGTGTTGGTATTGAACCCAGTGTGTAACCAAAGGTTCATCCATCCTAAGGAGACGAATGTTTGAACAATGTTCTATAATGCGGGTCTTGATCATCCTAGAGGTCTTCCCCACATATAACATGGAGCACGGACATTGTATAACATACATCAAGCCCTTAGTGGTACAGTCTGATGTATTGCAAAGTTTAAAGTGAGCCCCAGTATCAGGATGAATAAAGGAGTCTGAATGGCTGGTGTGTTTACACCAGCCATGTGTGTTTACACGGACCGTGTCGGGGGACTTTAATATTTGTTGTTGAAGACGTATGGAGTTGCCACTATTAATATTGAAGAATTTCAGCTAATCAATAAAAATTTATTATAATCTTGAAGGTGGACTTGCTCTACTATTTCCTTGCACGCTGGATGTGTGGAGATTTCAATTACCCCAATATTGACTGGGTAAATGTAACATCAGGACTTGCTAGAGACATAAAGTTCCTGGATGTAATAAATGACTGCTTCATAGAGCAATTGGTTCAAGAACCAACAAGAGAGGGAGCTATCTTAGATTTAATTCTTAGTGGAATGCAGGATTTGGTGAGAGAGATAATGGTGGGGGGGCCACTTGGTAAAAGTGATCATAACATAATCAGATTTAAACTAATAACTGGAAGGGGGACAATAAGTAAATCTGCTGCTCTAACACTAAACTTTCAAAAGGGAAACTTTGATAAAATGAGGACAATAGGTAGAAAAAAACTGAAAGGTGCAGATGCAACGGTTAAAAGTGTTCAACAGGCATGGACATTGTTTAAAAATACAATCCTAGAGGTGCAGTCCATATGTATTCCACACATTAAGAAAGGTGGAAGGAAGGCAAAACAATTACCTTCATGGTTAAAAGGTGAGGTGAAAGAGGCTATTTTAGCAAAAAAAAAAATCCTTCAAAAATTGGAAGAAGGATCCATCTGAAGAAAATAGGATAAAACATAAGCATTGTCAAGTTAAGTGTAAAAACATTGATAAAACAGGTGAAGAGAGAATTTGAAATGAAGTTGGTCATAGAGGCAAAAACTCATAATAAAAATGTTTTTAAATATATCCGAAGCAAGAAACCTGTGAAGGAGTTGGTTGGCCCATTAGATGACCAAGGGGTTAAACGGGCTCTTAGGGAAGATAAGGCCATTGCAGAAAGACTAAATGAATTCTTTGCTTCCATGTTTACTAATGAGGATGTTGGGGAGATACCTGTTCTGGAGATGGTTTTCAAGGGTGATGAATCAGAAGAACTGAACTTGGAAGATGTGTTAGGCCAGATTGACAAACTAAAGAGTAGCAAATCACCTGGACCAGATGGTATTCATCCTAGGGAACTGAAGGAACTAAAAAATGAAATTTCTGACAAGATGGAAGCGGTACAGAGAAGGGCGACCAGGAAGGTGGAGGATCTTCATCGGATGACGTACGAGGAGAGATTGAAGAATCTAAATATGTACACCCTGGAGGAAAGGAGGAGCAGAGGTGATATGATACAGACTTTCAGATACTTGAAAGGTTTTAATGATCCAAAGACAATGACAAACCTTTTCCGTAGGAAAAAAATCAGCAGAACCAGGGGTCACGATTTGAAGCTCCAGGGAGGAAGATTCAGAACCAATGTTAGGAAGTATTTCTTCACGGAGAGGGTGGTGGATGCCTGGAATGCCCTTCCGGAGGATGTGGTGAAGACCAGAACTGTGAAGGACTTCAAAGGGGCGTGGGATAAACACTGTGGATCCATAAAGTCAAGAGGCCGCCAATGAAGAGTGGGTGACTCGCCAGAATGATGGCTACTGCCAGGAGACAATACCCTTATTCAATAAACGTACACATGCTTACTGTGACTCCAACATCATTCTAGCTTCAACAGCAAGAGGAAATGTGGAATAAAGGATCTGCACTCACAAAGGGGGGAGTAGCTGGCTTATTACGGCGGTTACTACCCCAAACCAAATAAGCCTGTTACTTCGATTTCTATGCATATACAGCATAGTTCTCTGCTTCAACGGCAGGGGAGAAGAAAAACTGATACTACACACATCCAGCAGAGCTCTCTGCTTCAACGGCAGGGGAGAAGAAAAAAGGGTTCACACTCACAAAGCGGGGAGTAGCTGGCTTGTTACGGCGGTTACTACCCCAAACCAAATGTGCCTGATACTTCACTTTCGATGCATATCCAGCATGGCTCTCTGCTTCAACAGCATGGGAGAAGAATAAACTGATACTTCAAGCATATCCAGCATAGCTCCCTGCTTCAACGGCAGGGGAGAAGAAAAACAACCAATAAGGGCTGTATAACATAGTCTGAGTAAAACAAATAAGCATGGGTGTAGCTTGCTTATTGCGGCGGTTACTACCCCTACTACCCCTAACTTATCAGCTAGATATTCACTTGGATGCAGCTCCATCACTGCTTTCTACATTAATGGTGGGGGTGGAAGGGAAATAGAACCAAGAGCTAAGAGAAACAGATAAGTATGAGAGAAAAAAGTGTGTGAAGCTTGCTGGGCAGACTGGATGGGCCATTTGGTCTTCTTCTGCCGTCGTTTCTATGTTTCTATGTTTCTATATTAGTTACAATTTGTAACCTATCATTAAAATCATCCATTGTACCTGAAGACTGGAGGGTAGCCAATGTAACCCCAATATTTAAAAAAGGCTTCAGGGTGATCTGGGTAAATCTAGACCAGTGAGCCTGACTTCAGTGCTGGGAAAAATAGTGGAAACTATTCTCAAGATCAAAATCATAGAGCATATAGAAAGACATGGTTTAATGGAACATAGTCAATATGGATTTACCCAAGGGAAGTCTTGCCTAACAAATCTTTCTTCATTTTTTTGAAGGGGTTAATAAACATGTGGATAAAGGTGAACTGGTAGATGTAGTGTATTTGGATTTTCAGAAGGCATTTGACAAAGTCCCTCATCAGAGGCTTCTAAGAAAACTAAAAAGTCATGGGATAGGAGGCGATGTCCTTTCATGGATTACAAACTGGTTAGATACATTACAGGAGGACCTTGCAAGACTGGAAGATTGGACATCCAAATGGCAAATGAAATTTAATGTGGACAAGTGCAAGGGAAATTTAATGTGGGCAAGTGCATATAGGAAAAAATAATTTAATTGGACAAGTGCATATAATAATTTAATGTGGACAAGTGCATATAGGGAAAAATAACCCTTGCTGTAGGTACACAATGTTAGGTTCCATATTAGGAGCTACCATCCATGAAAAAGATCTAGGTATCATAGTGGATAATCTTTAAAATCGTCGGCTCAGTGTGCCGCAGCAGTCAAAAAAGCAAACAGAATGTTAGGAATTATTAGGAAGGGAATGGTTAATAAAATGGAAAATGTCATAATGCTTCTATATTGCTCCATGGTGAGACCGCACTTTGAATTCTGTATAAAATTCTGGTCGCCGCATCTCAAAAATATATCGTTGCGATGAAGAAGGTACAGAGAAGGGCAACCAAAATGATAAAGGGGATGGAACATCTCCCCTATGAAGAAAGGCTGAAGAGGTTAGGACTATTCAGCTTGGAGAAGAGACAGCTGAGGGGGGATATGATAGAGGTCTTTAAGATCATGAGAGGTCTTGAACGAGTAGATGTGAATTGGTTATTTACACTTTCAAATAATAGAAGGACTAGGGGGCATTCCATGAAGTTAGCAAGTAGCACCTTTAAGACTAATCAAGAAAATTATTTTTCACTCAAAGCACAATAAAGCTCTGGAATTTGTTGCCAGACAATGTGGTTAGTGCAGTTAGTGTAGCTGGGTTCAAAAAAGGTTTGGATAACTGTAAAGCAGGTAAAGAAGTCCATTAACTGCTATTAATCAAGTTTACTTAGGGAATAGCCATTGCTATTAATTGCATCAATAGCATGGGTTCTTCTTAGTGTTTGGGTAATTGCCAGGTTCCTGTGGCCTGGTTTGGCCTCTGTTGGAAACAGGATGCTGGGCTTGATAGACCCTTGATCTGACCCAGCATGGCAATTTCTTATGTTCTTATGTACAAGCATGAAGCTACTCGCAGAGATTTAGAAATAGAATCACTGCAAGCACTTTCACTCTTTCTGTTATGTTCGTGGACCCTTGGGCCGGTTGGAACAGAGGATGGAGTGCTGTAGAAGTCCACAGCGAGTGTACCAACCAGGAGGCGGTTCGGAGACTCGGAGCAAGCTGAGATACTGGACTACGGTGAAGTCCTATGCGACCAAGGACTCAGAACTCAGTGAAGGATGGACGACGTTGGACCCTGGTGATTGAAGAGTCTTCACCCTGGAGACCGGCACTCCCCCGGGAGGAGCCCTTAGGAGTCCAGCCGCTGGGACTTTTGGAGAATCACCCTGGAAGCCGAAGTCCCCCCAGGAGGAGCCCATAGGGACTCGGCCGCTGGGACTTAGGCGACTCCCTGAAGGTTGAAGATGGTCTGGACGCAGGCGCCTCCTGCAGTTCGTAGGTTCCAGATGGCTGGCGCCTCCAGCAGGTCGTAGGTAGTCTTTGAAGAAAATCCAAAGGCCGGTCCAAGAGTCGGAGTCCAAAGAGCAGTCCGCAACCAATCCAGGGGTCGGTGTCCAGAGAGCGGTCCAAAGCCAGTCCAGGGGTCGGTGTCCAGAGAGCGGTCCAAAACCAGTCCAGGGGTCGGAGTCCAGAAGAGTCAATCCAGCAAGGAGGGCAGAGTAGAAGTGGGACAAAGAACCAGAGCCAAGGATGAAGCGGAGAGGAGCCAGGAGACAAGCCGGGTCGGAACGAAGACAATCCAGGAATGCAGCAACAACAACCGGAGACCAGGAACCTTGTTGCAAGGTGAAGATCCACTCTGAGCTGCAGGGTGATATACCCTGCAGCATCTGACGTCATCCGCCGGCAATCTGTGGTTTTCCCGCACTGGCCTCTTTAAGAGGGGAGTCCCCGCGCGCACGTGCGCCTGTGGGGCAAGGCCAGCGACGGGAGTCGGCGGTGTCTCCCTCGCGGTGGAGACACTGCGGCAGGCAGCAGGGCAGGCCCGGAGGGCTCGGGAAGGCATCGCACAGGCCGGGCCGGCCCCGAGGTGAGTGAAGGGACCGGGCACGGCCCGGTCCCGTAACAGTACCCCCCCCCCCTTACGCCCCCTCCCTGGAGGCCTGGGTTTACCTGGGTGGTCGAGATGGAACTGGTGGAGGAGGTTCTTGTCCAAGATATTGGAGGACGGCTCCCAGGAATTCTCCTCAGGACCATACCCCTCCCACGAGAGGAGGTATTCCCACCAGCGGTGGTGGAAGCGGACATCCAGGACATCTTTTATGGTGTATATGACATTAGGATCTGCCGTGGCGGCAGCCAGCTCGGGCGGTTTCGTATGAAACTTTGAGAGGATCACAGGCTTGAGTAGGGACACGTGGAACATGTTGTGGATCCTCAAAGTGGAGGGCAGCCGCAATCGATAGGAGACGGCCCTGACTCGCTCAAGTACTACGAATGGACCAATGTACTTAGGGGCCAGACGCATAGAAGGAGTCCTTAAGTGAATGTTTTTGGCACTTAACCATACCTTCTGCCCTGGAAGGAAGACCGGAGCAGGCCGTCGAGACTTGTCCGCATATTTCTTAGCCTTGGCTGCAGCCAGACGGAGCTTTTCCTGAGTGTTCTGCCATAAGTGGTGCATTCTAGAAGCACAGTCCAGATGTATTCCACACATTAAGAAAGGTGGAAAGAAGGCAAAACGATTACCGGCAAAACGATTACCGGCATGGTTAAAAGGGGAGGTGAAAGAAGCTATTTTAGCCAAAAGATCTTCATTCAAAAACTGGAAGAAGGATCCAACAGAAGAAAAGAGGATAAAGCATAAACATTGGCAAGTTAAATGTAAGACATTGATAAGACAGGCTAAGAGAGAATTTGAAAAGAAGTTTGCTGTAGAGGCAAAAACTCACAGTAAAAACTTTTTAAAATATATCCGAAGCAGAAAGCCTGTGAGGGAGTCAGTTGGACCATTAGATGATCGAGGGGTTAAAGGGGCACTTAGAGAAGATAAGGCCATCGCGGAAAGATTAAATGATTTCTTTGCTTCGGTGTTTACTGAAGAGGATGTTGGGGAGATACCTGTAATGGAGAAGGTTTTCATGGGTAATGATTCAGATGGACTGAATCAAATCACGGTGAACCTAGAAGATGTGGTAGGCCTGATTGACAAACTGAAGAGTAGTAAATCACCTGGACCGGATGGTATACACCCCAGAGTTCTGAAGGAAGTAAAAAATGAAATTTCAGACCTATTAGTAAAAATTTGTAACTTATCATTAAAATCATCCATTGTACCTGAAGACTGGAGGATAGCAAATGTAACCCCAATATTTAAAAAGGGCTCCAGGGGCGATCCGGGAAACTACAGACCGGTTAGCCTGACTTCAGTGCCAGGAATAATAGTGGAAAGTGTTCTAAACATCAAAATCACAGAATATATAGAAAGACATGGTTTAATGGAACAAAGTCAGCATGGCTTTACCCAGGGCAAGTCTTGCCTCACAAATCTGCTTCACTTTTTTGAAGGAGTTAATAAACATGTGGATAAATGTGAACTGGTAGATGTAGTATATTTGGATTTTCAGAAGGCGTTTGACAAAGTTCCTCATGAGAGGCTTCTAGGAAAAGTAAAAAGTCATGGAATAGGTGGCGATGTCCTTTCGTGGATTGCAAACTGGCTAAAAGACAGGAAACAGAGAGTAGGATTAAATGTGCAATTTTCTCAGTGGAAGGGAGTGGACAGTGGATTGCCTCAGGGATCTGTATTGGGACCCTTACTTTTCAATATATTTATAAATGATCTGGCATCTGGACAGGAACTGTAGCTGCCGGAGAGGGACCAGCTCTGGGTGGGGTAGAACTGGCAGCCATGGCCCCACCGACGCGTTCGGCTAAGGCTTGTACAGTTGCCGTCAAGGTGTCCAGACATGCTTGCTGTTGCTGCAGCCTCTGAGCTATACCGGGAATGGCTTTCAAGCCTGCAAGGTCAGCCGGGTCCATGGCCTTGCAATCTGTTATGTTCGTGGACCCTTGGGCCGGTTGGGACAGAGGATGGAGTGCTGTAGAAGTCCACAGTGAGTGTCACAACAGGAGGTGGTTCGGAGACTCGGAGCAAGCTGAGATACTGGACTACGATAGAGTCCTATGCGACCAAGGACTCGGTACTCAGTGAAGGATGGACGACGTTGGACCCTGGTGATTGAAGAGTCTTCACCCTGGAGACCGGCACTCCCCCGGGAGGAGCCCTTAGGAGTCCAGCCGCTGGGACTTTTGGAGAATCACCCTGGAAGCCGAAGTCCCCCCAGGAGGAGCCAGTAGGGACTCGGCCGCTGGGACTTAGGCGACTCCCTGAAGGTTGAAGATGGTCTGGACGCAGGCGCCTCCTGCAGGTCGTAGGTTCCAGATGGCTGGCGCCTCCAGCAGGTCGTAGGTAGTCTTTGAAGAAAATCCAAAGGCTGGTCCAGGAGTCGGAGTCCAAAGAGTGGTCCGCAGCCAATCCAGGGGTCGGTGTCCAGAGAGCGGTCCAAAGCCAGTCCAGGGGTCGGTGTCCAGAGAGCGGTCCAAAGCCAGTCCAGGGGTCGGAGTCCAGAAGAGTCAATCCAGCAAGGAGGGCAGAGCAGAAGCGGGACAAAGAACCAGAGCCAAGGATGAAGCAGAGAGGAGCCAGGAGACAAGCCGGTTCGGAACGAAGACAATCCAGGAACGCAGCAACAACAACCGGAGACCAGGAACCTTGTTGCAAGGCGAAGATCCACTCAGAGCTGCAGGGTGATATACCCTGCAGCGTCTGACGTCATCCGCCGGCAATCTGTGGTTTTCCCGCGCTGGCCCTTTTAAGAGGGGAGTCTCCGCGTGTGCCTGGGGGGCGGGGCCAGCAACGGGAGTCGGCGGCATCTCCCTCGCGGTGGAGACGCCGCGGCAGGCAGCAGGGCAGGCCCGGAGGGCTAGGGAAGGCATCGCACGGGCCGGGCCGGCCCCAAGGTGAGTGAAGGGACCGGGGCACGGCCCGGTCCCGTAACACTTTCAACCTAACCCTGCCTCTTTTTTTTTTCTGCTGGCAAAGGGGAGGAGCAACTTTCAGACCAATTTTTCACATGGACAAAAAGTCATTTGCCTACATAAAGAGCTCTGAAACTGGCCCTCCCTGTCTTTAATTTGCTTCTCATTACAGCGCAAGGTTTTCCCTTGCAATCGCCTGTTCATGGAGAATTGGAATATCTCGTGTCTATGTAATTTTCACTTTTCTATTCTTTGCCTTGGAATAGATGTTTGCATGTGCATTCTTCTTTGATCCCTGGGTTTGTTTCCTTTCAAGCAGGTTTTGTACAACAATACAAAACTGCTTTGATGAAAAATAAAAGTAATTTTAGTTTCCAATCTATGCACAGCATATTCAAGCAATATTCTGACCACCCAAAAAGCAGATGCAAGTGATCGTTTGTTCTTTGTGCCTGTGGCACTTATCCAAGATGAAAGCACTCATGGGCCTTGGTGTTTAAACATTACTCTCTTAAATTGAACTAGTCATCTATTTTCAAATATGGTCCCAAGAAATATGTAAAATTCACAACTAATCTATCATTCGTATCGTTTACTTATGACCATAGAACCTGTTTTGGATAATTTTGAGTGGCAGCGGGCTTCTCAGGGCATGGGTGCTTTGTAGTACCCTGCAGGCTTGTAAGCCCTTTATTAAAAAGAAATTCCCCACAGAGTTTCCCTTTAAAAATTCACTGCACACCCAGTGACAATGAGGAAGTCTTTATCTCACGCATTCCATGGTGGAAAGCAGGCACGAAGATTTCAAAATGAAATCCCTGTCATACTTTCTCTGGTATAAAGTATGCTAGCTGCCAACAGCATGCATACTTTTATCCAAGTTTTCAAAGGGGCCTTCTCCCTAGATATATACCCATTTACTCATGGAGAATACCTTTGAAAAAATTCCCCCTAAGAAGGCAAGGGTTTTATATATATTATAAATGTTATATTAACATGAATGTTGTTCAGTCATTCAGATGTTATATTATGCATTATAAAACAACTCTGATCTAGAAAAAGGACATTTATTTGATGTCAAAGTTCCAGAAGAGGTTGCTATGGTCACTATAAAACTGAGAGGATTTTTACATTTTTTAAAATTCCTTATTTACAAATCTATAATAATTCATCTGCATCCACGAGTTTAAGAAGAAAAAAAAAACAATACAAAACCAATAGAAAGGAAAAATAATTTAAGAAAGAAGAAACAAATGATTAATTGCTTAATCTACAAGTCCACAATCATGAGAGGATCCAAACACAATTTATAGGAAATTATAGAGCAAATACAGAAGCAAAGGTTACATGACCATATTTGCACATCCAAAAATCCTAAAGCTACAATTAAACTAGGAAGATCATCTAACTGGTCAAGTTATTGTAGGTTGGATATCAGATGACTTATTGCCAAGAAATATCATAAGCTGGGAGGGCTCAAAGAAAATACATTTAATGCCCTGGTACTTGACCAGGCGTTTATAAGGAAAACACAAGAAAATGAGGTTTCCCAACTGTAAAACTAGTGGCTTTAAAAGAAGAACTACTTCTTTTTTAGGTAACTTTACAACCATCCAAAAACATTCCTGTCTAATGATTCAAAAGCAATGAATCTTTCACTTCATTTTAGGAGTTCTTGGCAAATGTAATGATCAGTGTAGATGAAACTGCCTGATTGGTGTCTGATCGTTCTAATACGGCTTTTAAAAGCAAAGTATCAGAGGCTGACTAGGGAGATTGCTCTAATCCCTCAGCCTCTTTCTTTTTTTTTAACTGTGGAAAATAAAATGCCCTAGAAAGGGGTGGCACCAATTAAATACAGAAACAACATTTTTTTAAGCATCTCAGCTGCAGATTTTGAGGGT
The DNA here is from genome assembly GCF_901001135.1 of Rhinatrema bivittatum. Lineage (NCBI taxonomy): Eukaryota > Metazoa > Chordata > Amphibia > Gymnophiona > Rhinatrematidae > Rhinatrema > Rhinatrema bivittatum. Next base: position 141,808 of record NW_021820736.1, on the reverse strand, counting down.
GCCCTTGGGAAATCCAAAAGACACAAATTGTGCCTTCTCATCACATTCTCCATATTTTCCAGTCTACTACGAACAACTGTAAAATCTCTAATAAATAATTCTTCCTTATCTTCAAATTGTTTAATTTTATCCTCAAATACTAAGACTCGTTTATTTGAAATTTTCAAATCCTAAATTTCACAATTTCTACCAATTCATTGGCACAATAACATTAACTTAAAACACTTAAGGCAGTGCTAATAGTTTATGAGAAAACAAAGATTCAGAATAGAAACATGAAAATTACCTGAAGTTGATTCGATAATAATCTCTACAAAAAAGCAGAATAATTTCAGTTTCAAATATTCCTCAAAAAATACACTTCTTTAAAAACAATAAGCTAATTGAAAATGAAATACGAAGAAAACAGCAGTGATTTTAAAAACTTAAAAAAAAAACCAGATTATTTTAACTGATGTTTTAGTACCTGGAGTGCTTCTTGGTCCTAAAAAGAGCAGAGGGGTTTTAGTTTGTTTAGAATGTTATTAACAACATTTTGAAAACTATTTGAATGTCAGTAATAAAGAAAATAGTAGTGTTTTCAATGCGCTACTAAGATAATAAATACATTTAACTGATGTTGTAGTACCTGGAGTAGTAGTAGTTCCTACAAAAAGCAGAGGGGTTTTTGTTTAGACTTTTGCTTTAAAAACATTCATGAGAAAACATTAAGCTGTTGTAAATTGAAATATGAAGAAAATAGTAGAGGTAGATGTTCAAAGGCTAGCCAGGACGTTAACCAGATACAATTATCCACCTACCTTAACTGGGATATTCAGCAACACAGCCATGCTGCTGAATATACCCGGATAAGTTTTTATTTAGCTGGATAAGTTTTTCCAGCTAACTTTAGTCCTCAATAGTAGGTCTAACTTATAAGGTCATTTATCAAAGTGCGATTTGGCCTTATCGTGCTCATTAAGGTCTTATCATGTGCGTTAGAGCCATTATCGCGTGCCTACCACACATGATAATGACCACATCGTGACGGTATTATTTAAATGAGGGGAAGGGAAGGAGTGTGGGCAGGGTTTGGGCATGGTTATGGACCAGCAGTGCTGCGAGCAAAGTTTTCCACATTATCGCTAACAGCACCTCAGGAAATAACTACACCTTTTCCCATGGTGCTAAGGGTGCTAAAGTGTGCCACCTGCAACAGTGGCGGGCAAAAATGCACCGCCACGATGAGGTGAACTGAACAATTTTGCCCCACCCCTTTTTTAGCACAGCTCATCATTTTGCTATATATAGCAGAATGATGAATCTAGACATTATTCAGCTAACTTATGGCCTGATTCACTAAGGGGCAGATTTTAAAAGCCCTGCGTGCATAAATCAGGCTGGATTTACGCGTGCAGGGGGGGTATGCACGCCAAGCCTATTTTGCATAGGCCCGGCAATGCGCGCAAGCCCCGGGACGCGTGTATGTCCTGGGGCTTTGAAAAAGGGGTGGGAAGGGAAGGGGCGGGGCGCCGGTCCAGGGGCAGCCTGGGGGCGGTCCGGGGGTGGTCCGGGGGCGGTCTGGAGATGGAACTGAGGCCTCCGGCACAGAGGACAGCATAAATAACAAAATAAATACGTCCAATTTTATAACATGTGCGTAGCTGCGCGCACATGTTATAAAATTGGACGTAGATTTGTGCGCGCCAGGTTGTGCGCACAAATCTACTCCCGCGCGTAGCTATTAAAATCCGGCCCTAAGGCTTTTCCCCCATTCTGTGTCTATGGGAAAAAGTCTTAGTGAATCTGGCCCTTAACTAGATAAGTCTCAATATTGCTACTTATCCAGCTAAGGACCAGATTTATTAAAACTTTTTTCCCATTTATGGGAAAATCACCTAGTCAGTAAATTTCATTCTGGCACGTGAACGTACATGGGCGTGTGTTTGTCAGCACTCCCACATGGATGCATCCATTTTATAACATACGAGTGTATATGCACGCATGCTAAAAAATCGGCAGGACGTGCATACATTTGCACACAATTTTATATGGGTGCATGCAAATGCCGTGTCTACTGCATAAGTGGGGGGATTTTGTAAGATATGCACGCCAACATCAATACCCATTTTCCCCAGTCCATTCCCAGTTCATCCAGTTAAAAGACAGTACTTCCTTACCTGCCCCCCCCCCCCCCCCCCCCCCAATTAACTAGCCTTTCTCCTACCCTACCTGCTTCAACCCTTAAGAGACATGAGTGGATCTACCAGTTTTGGCATGCATAGATCTTTTCAAATCTTCCTGTTAATGAATCATGTACTAAGTTAGCCAGATAAATAGCTGCTCCCTCTTATGCACCTGTCCACCCACCACTTAGCCGGAGAAGTAGTTATCTGGCTAAGTGATGGACACTCAGCGCAGCCAGATATTCAGATATTATTTGGCTAAGTGACACTAAATATTGGGGCCCAGAGTATTTTTCAATGCTATGTTAACACAATGGATATTTTTAACTGATATAACATCTGTAATGGTTGATGAGCCCATAAAAAGGATATTATATGTTTTATAATTTTAAAAAATTATAATTATTATTTATATCCTGACATCAAACTTCAATATTTAGGGGTCAAATCGCCCATCTTGATGCTGGAAAAGAAGTTATAGGGCCTCATTTTCTAAAGTATCGCAGGCCTGAGATACTTTAGGAAATGAGGGGCGGGGGGCCGAAATGGGGGACGGGCCTGTGCTAGCTGGCAGCGATCGCACCGTCGCGGTGCGATTGCTGCCGGTTTCGCACCCATAGCGCCACCATAGAAGGTGTAACTATTGGGCGCGAACTCGGACGCGAAGAGGGCCTTATCTTTTCGGCGTCCGCAGCATCTTTGCGGAGTCAGCCCCGGTGACGCCCCAACTCCTCCTCTTCCGGGGCCGACTCCACCCCCATTTTGATATCGCACGCGATAAGGGACTTTTCGCTTGTGAAACGTCCCTTATCGCGTGCGATCCCTATGGAAAATGAGGCCCATAGTGAAATGCAAAATGGGTTGGCTGGTGAATAAAAAAAAAAACAACACTGCTTACCTGCAATAGGCTTTCTCTGAAGACAACAGTTCATCAGTCACACAGCTGATATCATCCAACAACACAAAAACAGAACACTTTCCTTTTTTTAAATTTTAATCTTTATTAGCTTTTAAGCAAAACATTGCAATTAACTAAAATAAGTCAGGGCAAATTAAGGCAGAAATTTGCATTAAGAAAATCAATTTAAGATAAAGAAAAATTACAATCCTCAGTTCCCTCCAAGTCCACAATTAGGAGCCTATACAGGAATATTAAACAAAAGTAAAGTAAAATATACATTAAATACAATAACCTGCTGTCAAATTCAACTTCATATTTAAAATACCTCTTAAACATTAAACTTCCTGAGTAACACAAGATTTGTCCCTAATAAAAATCTCCAGGTGATCGGGATCAATGAAAGTATACTTATTCCTCTGGTGAGTAATTAAGCATTTACAGGGAAATTTTAGGAAAAATATGCGCGCACACACACACACACACACACACACACACTCTCCCTCCCCCCCCCCCCCCCCCCCCGGGACTGAATCTTCGACCTTCAAGATAAAAAATATCTCCTACATAGTTGTATCTAATACAAGACATCTGGAATGATCTGTATCATAGCTCCATAAAACTTTTCTGTCTTATACTTAAAATGCAAGGATTTTTGGCCTCAATATATTTTCAAAAGATTCCATTCTAGAATATATATATATATAAAGGCAATCTTTTATGTTAGCAGCTAATGATGCCTGTATATTAGATATAGACTCGGAGGACATAGCGCTTTGCTTCTCAATATTTGAAACTCTATTGTTTAATTCTGTTAATTTAGAGGTAGCTCCTTCTGAAAAAAAAAAACCAGATAATTAAGCAATAAATTTACTCAAGTTGAATTCAGTTCTAGTTTCAACTGTCTAAATGTCTTCTAAAATAATTTAATCTGGTTCAGCCACATGTTCATTCTCACCCACTCCAGATTCACCCAAAGATGTGTGATAGAGTCAGGCACTGTTAACATCTCCTCTTCTATTGGTGTAGAAGTAACCATATTATCGTCAACATCAGGAGTCCAATAAGGCCAGGGCAGGAGTGGAAGCTTGCATCATACCACTGTCCAAAGATCTGGGTGGTGGAATGACAATAAAAACCTTCAATGAAATTGAAGGAGAATTTAAAGGATCTACACTTTCCAGAACTTTATCCCCATGACCACTGGAAAAGGAAGTAGAGTGGGGTGGAGGGGAAGGAGCTGCATAGTTCAGAAATGTCTCACATGAAGATTCCTGCAATGTACCTTCAAATTGCACAAAGGGATAAATCAGGTGATTGCCTGTTGGCCCTCTCACAGGAACATGAACAGCTGGGGAAACAAAAGTTTTCAGTTTTCATTTCCTTCCCTTTTCTTCTTGCCAAATTTTCCCCAAGGGGCACACCCCTTAGATGGACAGCTTTGGCATGCAGGCGGCATGCCACAGGGCACCAGGTTTTAAAGCACTGGTGTAGGACTCCAGGTCTTGGCTGTCTTCCTCCTGCCTGAAGAAAATTGTGGGGAGCACCAGCAGGTCTTACAGGCTGGCTAACTCTCGCTGCAGGGTGCTGTGTTTTGAAGCATTGGAACGGGACCCCAGGTCTCGGCTGTCCTCCTCCTGCCTGATAAAGATTACAGGGAGTTACAGCAGGTATTACAGGCAGATTCCAGCAGAACACTTTTCTAAGAGCTTTCCAGTAAAATCTTGAATATATCTCTGAGCATTTGTGTAGTTCTCACATTCTTGAGATCGTATAGCATGCCTCACTTCTATAATTAAGCTACTGAACTCAATTTCAGAAAGGAAGAAAGAAGTCTTGTGTGACTTATAAACTGTGGTCTTCAGAAAACACCTGTTATAGGCAATCAACTTTGTTTTCTCAAAAGACAAGAAGTCTGGCTAATCATATAGATAAGACTACCAAGCAAAAGAAGTACCTTCAAAAGAAAAATGAAGACAACAATTCCACCAACTGAGCAGAAATTGTTGACTGGTAGTCTTTGAGAATTTCCACAGCCTCTTGACTTTATTTCTAATTTGATTCATTATAATACAAGGCACATCAGTGAGTCTCTCCTGCATGTCATCACAAAGGCTAAATGAGAGTGCACTAATTTACATTAGCCACTGCAGAGGCTCTCAATGCCATTTCAAAAGCATCATATGCTGAACAGATAAGATACTTCTCAAACACCTGGCTTTGAGCCAATTATTGACCAGAATTTATCCTGATTTTTTGAGGGAGATAACTGGGAATCCCTGTGCCCCTTCCAGAATGGTGTTAAGTATAGGTCTGCTCAGGTACGTAGGATCACAGTATTCTGATATTACTTCCTACCAAAAAGATCCAACATCCTTCACATCCTGAGGAAACCAAGGTATGCTTCTTAGACGTTTTGGTCCATTTAAACATATTTCATAGACTTGGCCCATTATTACCATTTCACAGACTGGTATGGCAGTTGTGGCCAGTTAGATTTCTTAGACACTTGGACATGATATCTAATCATGCAATGCACAGTTAGCATTCTTAATAAATGAGTGCATAAAGCATGAACATTTCCACATTCCCTTATGCACCTCCTGGTACAAAGAGTGAACAGACACTGCCAATGGAGAGGCTACGCATCACTGCCATCAGCTTTTCTTTGACCTACAACTGAACAGTGATAGATTTCGCTATAGTCTGTACAAAATCAGAAAAGAAGAGAGCCTTGTGGAGACCTACTCCTAGCCTGTGAAAGAGAAAGGTCTAAATGAAGTTCAGATGTGAATTTCTCTTCAGACCAAATCTCCATTGTCTTGTAAGAAGATTGCTATGAATGCTCAAAGCTACTCTTAACATAAACTGGAGAAGATTGACTGCCTTTTGGCACTGCTAAATCACTCAGAGTATCAGAGTTGACCATCAATGAATACATGTGGAGGCTTCCTTCTTGGACACTGTCTTTCTATGACTCTGCATGCTTGGAGCTGACATCAAAATGTGACAAAAGCTCGATGAAGCGCCAAAGACATTCAGCTACACTGAAGAGATTACAGTATCACTCAATGCTTCATACAGAATCAAACCAGTTAGAATTCTTCATGTGCTGAGCAACTGCTTTTGCCACTTGCCTTCAAACTTTCTTCTCAAAGATTGCTGATCCAGAGTTGATAAGACTAAGCAAGAGAGATGACTTTCCTCACTGTGTCTCATGGTGTCATTTGAAAACTTGAAATTGAACCTCCAGAGACCAACACAGTGAACATTCTGTCTGGGAGAAAGAGCTTCATTTCACATGCAATTTGGGGTGGAAGTGCAAATGCCTTTATCCCCACTGTTCTTGGAGCCATGCATCATGCTGTAGTTTCCTCTTCCTGGATCTTTGGCGCTGTTTCTCCACACTCCATGCACAAGTGTTCAGAGCCTGATCCTTGATGTGAGTTGAAAGAATGAGATCTGTCTTGTTCTCTGAACGTATCCATAGGTTTTTGTACTAAAGGAGTCAATGCAAGAAGTAGAGAGATAGTGGATGCCCTTCAAGGGGCTCTGCACAAACAAATTATAATGCAACCCGTGAGGGAGGGCATGATACTCTATCTAATGATCACAAATGGGGATAATGTCTCTAATATCCAGATATGAGCTCACCTGGGTTTGATTTCACAAATTGGATACAGAGAGGTCACTCATGGAGCCAAGTGCTGATTTTCAAAAATAGACTTTGTCAAAATGGGGACATACCTGGAGGAAGAACTAAATTAAAAAAAGCTATTACAAAGGCAACACATGTACTCACAAATAGACGATTTTTAAACACACACATGTATATGTGAATATACATGCATATGTTTTAAAATCGCTGCACACGTGCGCCCATGCGCAGCTCTTAAAATGCACCTCTAAGTGGATCGCCAAAGAAGTAAAGCAAGGTGACAAAACATTTTTCAGATATGATCAGAGAAAGGAGGAAGGTCTGAGGTGGTATAATAAAATTGAAAGGTGACAATGAGCAATATGTGGAGAAAGACAATCAAATAGCAAAAATATTAAACAAATACTTCAGTTCGGTGTTCATTAAAGAAGACCCTGGAGAAGGACCACTGCTGGTTGACAAGGCCATGAATGGGAGTGGACTAGCTGCAACTCCATTTACAGAAAAGAATGTAAGTGAAGAGCTAGGAAAACTGAACGTGGGCAAGGCCATAGGGCCAGATGGGGTACATGCTAGGATACTAAGGAAGCTCAGACATGGGCTGGCGGGTCCACTGAAAAACCTGTTCAATATATCACTGGAAAAGAGAGTGGTGTCACAATGTTGTATAAGAATGGTTGTGGTCCTGCTTCATAAGAGTGGTAGCAGAGAAGAAGCTGGAAACTACAGGCCACTTAGCTTCACCTCGGTGGTAGTAAAATTAATGGAGACTCTGCGAAGAAAAGGATTGTAAACTATTTACAATCTGGTGGATTGCTGGACCTCAGACAGCATGGATTCACCGGGGGAAGGTCTCATCAGACAAATCTGATTGACTTTCTTCATTGGGTGACTAGAGAACTGGATCAAGAGGTCATGATGTGATTTACTTGGATTGCACACAGCGGCAGTTACTACCCTTAAAAGAATACATGGGGGCAATTAACTTTGACTGTCATAAACAAATTGATGGGCAGACTGGATTGATCATTTGGACTTTATCTGCCGTCTTTACTATGTTACTATGTAATGCATTCTTCAGTTATTGCATGGTCCTTGTGCTTCTTTGATGCCTTCAGCACACCAATACCTCTTCTCATCTTCAAGATGAGACAATCATTTTATTTTATGTATCTTGATGGTCCTTGGCAATATTCTGTAGCAAATGATACAGTGGGACACATCATGATCCTCTCCCAGATATTTGTAGCTGATTGGTGAAGGACATCTGAATGAAGTCTGGGTCCTTCTTGAAGCTGATCTTTTCTGCCATCATCCAAAAAAATAGATGATGCAAAATCAAAGGGTGAAACATTTTCAAAAAAGAGAGTTTCTGAAGATCCATTGCTGAATTCACCTCTGGCCTATAGGTAGGTCTGTGAGATACTTGGACTCTCTATTAGGTTTTCCCAGCTATGTGCTCTTCACTTCCCCACCAGCCCACACACACAAACATACATACAAAACATTTAGTACAATCACAACTCTATCTCATGATGCATTTCCAAACTATGTGCCAGGACAAAAGCTGCCAGAAATAACCAGTATGTGTCTAAAAGTAAATAAAAACAATTGTTCCCTTCTACCCAACCTTTATTTTCTATTCTTTCCTCATATCTGGCCGCCATGAAGGCACAACTTTCAAAGGAAACAGAGGGACAACCATGTCAGCCTTCAATCTCACATTGCTAGCATGCTTTCATCATTTCCCATCCCATTTCCATACTTTTAAGAAAGGTTAGGGATGCTGTCGACTGAAGTTTCATCTCCTACACACAAGGGATCTATCACTGCTGCATCTCCCCTTCATCTCCAGCACTCATGGCTTCATATAACCTACTCCTGCATGCATGCTGATACCTTCATCAACACAGCCATAATACATATTGACTGCCATTGATCATTCCAGGTCAGGGTTCCCCAAACATCTTCTCTCAGAACTCTGACCAAGAATACATGTCAGTTTTGGGGTGGGGAGAGAAGCAATGAGGGAATCTTGCCACTCCCTCTTCTTAACCCTTCTTTCAAGGTAGAAGAATAGAAACTCCAGACAGCATAAGATGCCTCTCAGCAATGGCAAGGGAATAAAATAGACTTGGCCCCTTTAAGGGCTGAAAGGTGCCACCTTTCAGTGATCACACTTCTAAAAGGCAGGCATTATGTGATCATGCTCATTGCTTGACTGAGAACATTGCCAATAACTCTGCTTTTCCCAGCAGCAACCCCAGCGTGTTACGATCCTGCTCGCGGAGCCCATCCCGTGAGCAAATCCTCCACCTACCGCTTCACTCCGATGATGCCGGTCCCTGTTGATGCGGTCTATGCCACCCCAGACTGCCGCTGCTTCACGGTCCGATGCCGCTCTCACAGCAGGAGGGGCCGTGGCCATCCATCTCCATGGCTGGGAAGCCACTGCTGCTCCTCTATCTTCACGACCTAGGATACCGCCTACTCCGCCTCCGTGGTGGGAAAGCCGCCACCGGGATTCCTACTAGCGTCCGGAAGCCGCTACCGGTGCTGCCTCTACCTTCACGGCCCTGCACCGCCGCCAGGACCTTCTCAGTGGCAGGAAGCCACCTCCAGCCTGGTTCCCCATGCGGCAGGATGCCGCCGCAGGCCTCTGCTCTTCTGGACTCTCCCTAGGCACGGGCGCGTGCCTCTTCTTCTGTATTTAAAAAGCCAGCGGAGGAAAAAGCCCTGCAGCCCTTATCAATGATGTCATCATCCATTGCCTGGATCAGCCCTAGAAAAGAACTCTGCTTCATTCCCTCAGGGCCTTCGGCTCTGGTCAGCACAGTGGTCTGTGGTCTTCATTTTGATCCAGGTCCTCTGTGTTCTTCCTGTGCCTTGATGGATCTTTGTTCCATGTTCTTCGGGTTCCTGGATTTCTTCACCTTGATGTTCCTGGTGTAGTCCCTCGTCAGAGCTCCCTCATCACTTGTTCCTGATGTTCCAGATGTCTAGTCGTCCTCATGTCCAGATGTCCTGTTGTTCCTGATGTCCGATATACCTGTCCTGACTCCGTCCGTCTCATCTTCAGCTCTTCGTCCCGTTCCCAGATCCCTCATCTGTTCACCTTTCCTGGCGTGCCACCAACGTGGTCCATGACCAGCCCATGGGGGGCTGTGTAGGGCACCTTGTGGTACAAGGCCTACCTTCTCGTCTGCAGTGCAAGCCTCCGGAAGATTCCTGTATTTAATACCTAACTTCTGAATCCTGAGTCTTGAATCCTGTTCTGGTCTTTGGAGTTCCTTGTGCTTGCTTCTGTCCATGTCTAAGACTCTGCCAGAACTTACTTCAGCATGGTCCGCGACCAGCCACAGGTGGCTGTGTAGAGCGCTCCCCCGTTCAGGCCTCTCCTGAATCTTCGTCATGTCCTGGCTTCAAGTTCCACTGCTTCTCCTGGAGTCTGCTTCGCTTCCAGCGTGGTCCGCAACCAGCTATGGACGGCTGTGTAGGGCGCGCTGCAATGCAGCACTCACCCAGTACTTTCTCCTGAATCCTTGCCTGAAACCTTCAAGTAACCTGAATCCTTGTCTGAGTCTTCTGAGCACCCTGAATCCTTGTCTGAGTCTTCTTGTTCCTGCCCTCAGTCTCCGTCTGGCCTCACGCACTCGTTGTTCCCAAGCAGCGGGTCTGGAAGGGCTATTGAGTGGCCGGAGGGCTACTCTTGAGACCAGCATTGCGTTGCTGGGTCTCATGGGTTCATGTAGGTCCAGTTGAAGGCTGAGCCTGCCTTGCTCCTGTTCCAGTTGTTCCTTGCCTTGTCTTCAGTCCAGCCTTGTTTCTGCTCTGCCCATGCTGGTACTCTCACCTCCCACTGTGTGCATCTTGGGGCTCCTCCCTGAACTTTCCCGTGGTCCAAGGGCTCACAATCGCCCTTGATAAGCGACCGCACCTCCGTGACTTGCAACAGGATCTGAAGGCCCGCAGTCGTAACACAGCGCTTCTGAAGTTGATCCACAAAGACCAGTACTAGGATCGAGATCGGTAGGGCAGGCATGACTTCTATCTAGTCTCTTTGTTTGATAATGGTAGGGTACACACACATTGATGGGTCCAATGTGTACTGCCAGAGGGGCCAATGTAATAAAGTGCTTTCAGTAGAGTCCAGAGATTAACCTGGAGTTGTGTGCATATTTTTGTGCGTAAATTTTACCGCTGATGCTATAGATTTAGAGGAGCCTCAAATGGAGAAGAAAAATGGCTAGTGGGGATCCCCAGGTTCTGCTAGCTAAAGAACCAAAGAAGTTCTACAGAGAGAAAACATAGCTGGCAGGGATCCCCAGGCCCTGCTATCCGAAGATCCAGAGGAACCCTGCATAGGTATACTGCTATAGACAGAATACAAGTATTTAAAATAAATAAATAAACTCCAGAGTGAGACTGATAATGGCTGGCAAGGATCCTCAGGCTCTACAAGCTAAAGATTTCAGGAGTGCATGCAGTCCTTCAGCTGCATAGTTGTCTGCCCTAAAGCTAATCCTCCAGCTGCTGACTGCACTGTCTGCTGTGCTATCAGCAGCATGGGTAGGAGGAAGAGCAAGTGGGGACTGATGGAGTGGAGAAGGTGAAAGAGTGTAGGTTATCAAACACACACACACAAACACACACACACACACACATCCCTACACTTCACCCACCCTCTCAGCCCTCTATTCAAACCCACGGAAAGAACTGCAAGACATACATGTTCATGCTACCCACCCAACCACCCACACACTATCCACAATACCCATGTTCATACTCTTCCCAGCCCAGTCCTCTACCCCCATGAAGCAAGGCACACAACACGCACATCTTCTATAACAGACATGAGGGTTATGGAATCACAAAATGCACTCTATGAAGTTACCATACACTTATAGACTTGTTTGTTTGTTCACATTCATTTCATGAAAAACTAATTTAAGAAAGTATCTTTTCAGTCAATGCATTATTAAGCTATAGAATTTGTTGCCAAGGATGAGGTCAAGGTTAGAAGTATTGCTGGATTTAAAAAAAGGTTTGGATGAATTCCTGGAGGACAGGTCTATTAACAACAAGTATTAGCCAGGTAGGTTTGCTGAAAGCTGTGAGTGAACAACAGGGAATGGATCTCCCCATTGAGATCTGTTGGATACTTCTTCAAAGTATCCTGGACTGAAGACAGGATATTAGGCTTAAAAGACCATTGGTTGGTTAGTTGTTTTTACTGTGGGCATATTTCCTTTCTTTTTGTGTTTTCTATACTGGAAAGCCATGTGCTATTTCTCTCTTCTTTGAGTAATGTCTAATATGCTGCTCGTCTTTTTATTTCTGGTTACACTATATGTCTTCTCTCTTTTGTGCATGCTTCCTTTGCATTCTTTCTTCTTACTTCTTAATGTAATTGTTATCCTCTTGCGCCTGCATTTCTTCCCACTTTTCTTTTTTGCTGGCTTTTACTCCTGGTTTAACGGATTTTTTGGGGAGTTAAAAACCCTGTTAAGTACCAGTGTTAACTTTCCAGAGAAAAATGCACACTAAAACAGGAGTGTACCTTTTTTAATCGGCCCCACAGTGTGATAACTTAAGAACAGCCAAAGAGCTGCCTTAAAGTTAGCTAAATAACTTATCTGGCTAACTTTAAAATATCCACCTAACTTTGCTAGTCAGCTAGTGGCTGAATATGTAAATCATACATTTTTTGAAAAATTAATGTTTACACTTTTACATATCATCTTTTACAATATGAGGAAATTCATAAACTTTAAAAAGAGTATAAATAAAAATATATTTACCGAATATAGTTATTGAAAATGGACCTTCTATAAAAAAGCAAAGGTTCATAGCTTTAAAATTTAATTTCAGAAAATCATTAACTTAGAACAATTATATAGTAGTTCATACATTGTAAGGACATAGCTGAAGTTTTGAAACAAAAAGAAAAGAAAATGAAAATAAGCAGATAATTTTATTCCTGCTGGGCCCAGCTGCTGAGAGAAAGTGGCTATGGTAGCAATCATGGAGTATGTCAACATGGAGCCAATGAGCCAGTGCACAGGTCCTGTTAGTAGCAGAACAATGATCACTTAGGCTCTGGTGTGTTTTCTTTTTGTTCCAATTCAGACGCACATCCTTTCTTTCTCCCTTCCTTTCCCTTGCCCACTGCTTGCAGTCTTCTTCCCCCAATGCTCTAATCTCTCTCCCCTACGAGTGCTCTCACTCCTCTCCTCCTGCCCAGTGTTTTCACCCCCTCTCCTCTGCCCAGTGGGTTCACCTTTCTCCCTCACTGCTCAGTCCTCTCATCTCCCCTGCCCCCCCCCTCCCCATCTCTCCCAGCTATGACTGCCTCAGTTTCCTGCCAGGGACCCTGCACTAAGTGCTCTCACCTCTCTCTCTCCACCCCTCCCAACACCCAATGCTCTCACTCCTCTTTCCTTTGCCCAGTGCTTTCAATTCACACTCCCTGCCTATCCAGTATATTCAACCCACTTTCCCTATTGTTCCAACCCCTCTCTCTCCCTGCCCAGTGTTCTCAACCCTCCCACCCTCACCCAGTGTATTCTTCTCTCCTCACCATCTGCTCTCATTCTTCTCCACCTTATGCTTCCATCGCTCTCTCCCACCCCATTTCAGTCTCCCTGCTTACCTCCCTTGCAGGGTCATTCATCAAAATGTGTTATGGCATTAACACATGCAATAAAGCATTAACACATGCATTAATGCCATGACGCATGCGATAATAATGCTACTGCATGGCACGAAAGCAAATTTTGGCAAGGGGCAGGATTAGGCAGGATTTATGAAAATGAGGGGCAATACTACACCTTGCAATAGCATAATGCATGCTATTGCACGGTTTTAACACCAGAAATAACTCCACCAAAATGGCTGTAACACAATTCATTTTTATAATTGCATTTTGCCTATTTCTGGGCTTGAGAGAGGTGCTGGTGGTGGTTTAGGGGCCAGTTTTTCATGCACAGTGAGATATACGTACAGCACAGTACACCTCAGTGAAGATTTGACTTCATTTGGAGTGACAAAAATCTCACAAAGATGACATTTTGTACTATGTTATCTCACACTAGCTTAATGGTACCCTGTTATAGAGTCCATCAAGCTAGGGTAAGAGAACATAATAGAAATGTCATCTTTCTAATTGCACAATCGAATCTTTATGGGTAGAAATCTCTTGTTTGTTGGGGAAGACTATAGTGATAGGAGTATACTACTGTCCACCTGGTCAAGATGGTGAGATGGACAGTGAAATGCTAAGAGAAATTAGGGAACCTAACCAAAGGGGTTATTTTGTAAGCAGGGGGCGGAGTCGGGGAGGGGAGGAATCAGGGCGGCGAGGAGGCGGACGCGGTGGTAACTTATCTGGTGGCAATAAGGTAAGACCCATTATCGCCGCCAGTAGTGCGCCCAATAGCGCCACCTTTCACTGTAGTGCTATTGGGTGCGAACGCCGGCAGCGATAACACCATAGTGATGCAATCGCTGCCGGCTTTCGCAGGACTGCCCCCCGTCCCCCGTTACCACCGGGATTCACCATTCTCTGTGAGAATGGAAAATCCCGACCCAAATTGATAGTGCGGTAATAATGGGAGATTTAAATTACCCCAATATTGACTGGGTAAATGTATCATCGGGACATGCTAGAGAGATAAAGTTCCTGGATGGAATAAAAAGACAGTTCTATGGAGCAATTGGTTCAGGAACCGAAAAGAGTCGGAGCAATTTTAGAACTAATTCTCAGTGGAACACAGGATTTGGTAAGAGAGGTAATGGTGGTAGGGCCACTTGGCAATAGTGATCATAACATGATCACATTTGAATTAATGACTGGAAGGGGGACAGTAAGCAAATCCTTGGCTCTCGTGCTAAACTTTCAAAAGGGAAACTTTAATAAAATGAAAATGAAAAAAAATTGTTAGACAAAAACTGAAAGGAGCAGCTACAAAGGCAAAAAGTGTGCAAGAGGCACCTGTTAAAAAATACCACCCTAGAAGCACAGTCTAGATGTATTCCACACATTAAGAAAGGTGGAAAGAAGGCAAAACGATTACCGGCATGGTTAAAAGGGGAGGTGAAAAAAATCTACTTTAGCCAAAATATCTTCATTCAAAAATTGGAAGAAGGATCCAACAGAAGAAAATAGGATAATGCATAAGCGTTGCCAAGTTAAATGTAAGACATTGATAAGACAGGCTAAGAGAGAATTTGAAAAGAAGTTGGCTGTAGAGGCAAAAACTCACAGTGAAAACGTTTTTAAATATATAACAACATGCCATGCTGGGTCAGACCAAGGGTCCATCAAGCCCAGCATCCTGTTTCCAACAGTGGCCAATCCAGGCCATAGGAAGCTGGCAAGTACCCAAAAACTAAGTCTATTCCATGTTATCGTTGCTAGTAATAGCAGTGGCTATTTTCTAAGTCAACTCAATTAACAGCAGGTAATGGACTTCTCCTCCAAGAACTGCTTCACTTTTTTGAAGGAGTTAATAAACATGTGGATAAAGGTGAACCGGTAGATGTAGTATACTTGGATTTTCAGAAGGTGTTTGACACATGAGAGACTTCTAGGAAAAGTAAAAAGTCATGGGATAGGTGGCGATGTCCTTTCGTGGATTGCAAACTGCCTAAAAGGATTAAATGGACAATTTTCTCAGTGAAAGGAAGTGGACAGTGGAGTGCCTCAGGGATCTGTATTGGGACCCTTACTTTTCAATATATTTATAAATGATCTGGAAAGAAATACGACGAGTGAGATAATCAAATTTGCAGACACAAAATTGTTCAGAGTAGTTAAATCACAAGCAGATTGTGATAAATTGCAGGAAGACTTTGTGAGACTGGAAAATTGGGCATCCAAATGGCAGATGAAATTTAATGTGGATAAGTGCAAGGTGATGCATATAGGGAAAAATAACCCATGCTATAATTACACAATGTTGGGTTCCATATTAGGTGCTACAACCCAAGAAAGAGATCTAGGTGTCATAGTGGATAACACATTGAAATCGTTGGTAACGTGTGCTGCAGCAGTCAAAAAAGCAAACAGAATGTTGTGAATCATTAGAAAGGGAATGGTGAATAAAACGGAAAATGTCATAATGCCTCCATATCACTCCATGGTGAGACCGCACCTTGAATACTGTGTACAATTCTGGTCGCCGCATCTCAAAAAAGATATAATTGCGATGGAGAAGGTACAGGGAAGGATTACCAAAATGATAAGGGGAATGGAACAGCTCCCCTATGAGGAAAGACTAAAAAGGATAGGACTTTTCAGCTTGGAGAAGAGACGGCTGAGGGGGGATATGATAGAGATGTTTAAAATCATGAGAGGTCTAGAACGGTGTGAATCGGTTATTTACGCTTTCGGATAATAGAAAGACTATGGGGCACTCCATGAAGTTAGCATGGGGCACATTTAAAACTAATCGGAGAAAGTTCTTTTTTACTCAACGCACAATTAAACTCTGGAATTTGTTGCCAGAGGATGTGGTTAGTGCAGTTATTATAGCTGTGTTTAAAAAAGGATTGGATAAGTTCTTGAAGGAGAAGTCCATTACCTGCTATTAAGTTCACTTAGAGAATAGCCACTGTCATTAGCAATGGTAACATGGAATAGACTTAGTTTTTGGGTACTTACCAGGTTCTTATGGCCTGGATTGGCCACTGTTGGAAACAGGATGCTGGGCTTGATGGACCCTTGGTCTGACCCAGTGAGGTAATCAAATTTGCAGATGATACAAAATTGTTCAGAGTAGTTAAATCACAAACAGATTGTGATAAATTGCAGGAAGACCTTGTGAGACTGGAAAATTGGGCATCAAAATGGCAGATGGAATTTAATGTGGATAAGTGCAAGGTGATGTGTTGCAATTCTGCTTGTGGGTTAGGCCCACAAGCAGCCTCTCATCTCTGTGAGGCCTGGAGGCCGCCGCTGCCGACACCAGTTCCACCGCTGCTCACAGCCGCTGCCACAGCGGGACAATGCCATCATTGCCCTGTCTCCGCGGCAAGAGCCGCCAACGTCCCTCTTCTTCTGTGCAGCCAGGAGGCCGCTGACGCCACTCCTCGTTGGCCCAGAGGCTGCCCTTGTCCGTTCTGCACGGCAGGCCCTGCCATGCTTCCATGCGGCCAGGAGGCCGCCGATGTGGGACCTTCTTGTGCCGGGTACCTCTTTCTCTGGAACCCTCCTGCTGCAGGGAATGCCGTCCTCAGTCCTCGCTGCAGCTGCTAGGGCTGCCCCCCAGTTTTCTCCTGCGGTGGGAGCCATCTCGGGCCTGCTTTTCCTGCTCTGCAGCATGGCTGCTGTCCCTGGTCCTGCCTCCTTAGGCGCGAGGCCTTGCCTCCTCTCCTGATTTAAAGAGCCAGCAATGGGTGAAGTCCCTGGCTCTTCCTCGTGATGTCATCCTGGGTGTTACTCTTCAGCTCTATAAAGATGGCCTTCCTTCAGTCTCTCATCGCCTTTGCAAGGAGTTGGTTAACTCCTGGAGTTCCTTTGGTTCCAGCTCTTCGTTCCAAGAGTCTTCTCTGCTTCACCTCGCTTCTTCAAGGCATTCCGATCTTCATGGGAATTCTCTTGCCTTCATCTGTGGTTCCTGATCCTTTGTCTTCACCTTTGTTCCAGGTCCTGGTCTATCGGATCCTGTGTCCTCGTCCATCTCGTCTTCAAGATGTTCCTGTCTTCAGATGCTCCTCCCTCCAGATACTCCTAGTTCTGATGCTCCTGCTCCAGAGGTATCTGAGGATCCTTGCTCCTTGTCGCAGATGTCCCAGATGTACGTTGTCATCTAGTGGTTCCGATGTCCTAATGTTCCAGTGTACCAGATGTCCTTTGTTCCTGTCCTGACCCTGATGTTTCCTTCACCAGCTCTTCACCCAGCTTCCAGGTTTCTTTTGTCCATTCTTCATCATGCAACACAAGTCTCAGATGTACCCTTGCTTTTAATGTTCCTGATCCGAGCTCCAAGTTCCGAATCTTGAATCCTGAGTCTTGCATCCTGTCCCCGGTCATCGTAGTCCTTGCCTGATTCTGTCCATGCCTAGACTCTAGAAACCACCAAGGCAATTTGAATGTAGTGAGTGGTTTTTGTGTGGGAATTGGTAAATTGTTTTGTTTTTGGTTGTTATAGGGATATTAGAAGTTTTTCCCCTGAGGAAGCCTGCTTGACAGGTGAAACGAAGATCTTCGTCGGGGATTAGTACTGAGCAGTACTTATTGAATCACATTGTGGCAGTAATTAATGGAGGAAAGCCGTAGAGTTGAAAACTACTGGAATCTGCATTGAAAAGCACTTTAATGAACTACATGTGATGACTGAGATGAGATCTTATTGAGTACATGATGTTTATATAGGAGTCACTGTAAAACATTATGATATGGTGCTAGAAATGATGTGTTAAATAAATTGATGATTATATTTGTTCACTGCCTATATGCTATTCAGTATGTGATGTTTTAATGTGTGGCTGATTATATTGTATGTATTTAGGGGGTTGTATTAGGATGTATTATTCTTAATAAATGTGTTTTAAAATTATATATGAGATTAATAGTTAAGGTTCTCCTTTTGTGTTGGGTGATAGACTCTAGAAACAGCAAGGAAGGCTGTCTAACAAAGCCGTGAGGGCAACAAAACAGGATTAGCAGCCAAATGTCCAAAATGGATTTCTTTATTGCAAGGTAACACGAGTGTGTGAAAAGTGCCCGCTTGTACCTGCAGTAGTCTAACAGGGTAGAGGCATGGAGATTACTTCTCACTAGACCTTTACTTATGTTGATAGTCTCTTCCCATTTCTTTATGAAATCCTCAAAACCATTATTGTCTTTGAAAAATGGTTCTTCCGGTAGCATAAGTAAAGGTCTAGTGAGAAATAATCTCCATGCCTCTACCCTGTTAGACTACTGCAGGTAGAAGCGGGCACTTTTCACACACTCGTGTTACCTTGCAATAAAGAAATCCATTTTGGACATTTGGCTGCTAATCCTGCTTTGTTGCCCTCACGGCTTTGTTAGACAGCCTTCCTTGCTGTTTCTTCAGTCCTTCACTTTTGAGGATCATGTCCTTTTCCCCGTGGAAAGACATTTTAAGTTACAATGACGGGCATCTTAATCAATTGCTACTGGAAGAACCATTTTTCAAAGACAATAATGGTTTTGAGGATTTCATAAAGAAATGGGAAGAGACTATCAACATAAGTAAAGGTCTAGTGAGAAGTAATCTCCATGCCTCTACCCTGTTAGTCTACTGCAGGTACAAGCGGGCACTTTTCACACACTCGTGTTACCTTGCAATAAAGAAATCCATTTTGGACATTTGGCTGCTAATCCTGTTTTGTTGCCCTCATGCCTAGACTCTGCCAGAACCTGCTCCGCTTCAGTGTGGTCCGCAACCAGCCATGGGCGGCTGTGTAGGGCACGCCCTGGTGCATGCCTCTCCTGAATCTTCCTTAGTATGGTAAGATTTTCCGGATATCAACAGAGCCCCTGTCGGTGGTACCCGGCCCCCTGAAGAAGGAGGTTTCTCCGAAACACTCAGTGTCGGGGCAACGTCAGAGTCGACCATTTTTTCAACATCTTCACAAGGCTCATTGACGGACAAGGCAAGATAAGTACACTTCCGGATTTAAGCGTGCGAGCAATCCGTTTATAAGTACTTACAGACTCAATGTGCATAAAAGGGCAGCTTTTTTGGTAAAGCGCCCCTTACATTCAGCCCACTGAGACCAATGATTAAAATGTAATTGAATGCTATCAAAAGCTTACATTAGCTTAGCTTGTTGGCATCTAAATATGAGGTCTCTATGAGCTTATCCACTCATGATATTATTTCAGGATCTTTAATGACGTAGTAGGTCTCCTGAATCTTCATCATGTCCTGGCTTCACCTTCCACTTCTTCACCTGGAGTCTGCTTCACATTCAACGTGGTCCGTGACCAGCCATGGCAGCTGTGTAGGGAACGCTGCAATGCAGCTCCCATCCAGTACTTTTGCCCAAGTCCTGAATCCTTGCCTGAGACCTTCGTTTAACCTGAATCCTTGTCCAAGTCTTCTGAGTAACCTGAGTCTTCATCCAAGTCTTCTGAGTAACCTGAATCCTTATCCTAGTCTTATGAGTAACCTAAGTATTCGCCTGAGTCTTTTATGTAACCTGTTTGCCTGTCTGAATCCTCTGAGCATCCTACATCTCCATCCTTGTCTGAGCATCCAGCATCCTTATCCATGTCTGAGCATCCTGTATCTTCATCCATGTTTGAGTATCCTGTACCTTCGTCCACGTCTGAATCCTTGCCTGAGTTCCAAGTTTCCTCGCCTCGTCCATGTCTTCACTTCTCTTCATCTCGTCCAAGTCTCCAAGCTCCTTGTCTTGTTCCTGTTCCAGTACCATCTCTTGTCCTCAACCTCTGTCCATCCTATCGCATCTGCCGTCCCAAGCGGCAGGTCTGAAAGGGCTATCAAGTAGCCAGAGGGCTATCCCAGAGACCAGCATTGCGTCGTTGGGTCTCTTCTGGTACAATGGGTTTGGCAGAGCTCAGGCTCCCTGGTCTTCTAGCTGTCCGCCTGTGCTTGAACACGTCTTACCGCAGTGCTTCCCTGGAGTCCTCTGGGGTCGTGCCAAGTTCTGGGCACACTAAATCTCCCTGAAATCAGAATCGCTTCCCATCGCTCCCCCAACATGATGCATATAGGGAAAAATAACCCATGCTATAGTTACACAATGTTAGGTTCCATATTAAGAGCGACCACCCAAGAAAGAGTTCTAGGCATCATAGTGGATAACACATTGAAGTCATCGGTTCAGTATGCTGCGGCAGTCAAAAAAGCAAACAGAATGTTGGAAATTATTAGAAAGGGAATTATGAATAAAACAAAAAAATGTCATAATGCCTCTATATTGCTCCATGGTGAGACCGCACCTTGAATACTGTATACAATTCTGGTCACAGCATCTCAAAAAAGATATAGTTGCAATGGAGAAGGTACAGAGAAGGGCGACCAAAATGATAAAGGAGAATGGAACAGCTCCCCTATGAGGAAAGACTAAAGAGGTTAGGACTTTTCAGCTTGGAGAAGAGACAGCTGAGGGGGGATATGATAGAGGTGTTTAAAATCATGAGAGGTCTAGAACGGGTAGATGTAAATCGGTTATTTACTCTTTCGGATAATAGAAAGACTAGGGGGCACTCCATGAAGTTAGCATGTGGCACATTTAAAACTAATCGGAGAAAGTTCTTTTTCACTCAACGCACAATTAAACTCTGGAATTTGTCGCCAGAGGATGTGGTTAGTGCAGTTAGTGTGGCTGTGTTTAAAAAAGGATTGGAGAAGTTCTTGGAGAAGTCCATTACCTGCTATTAATTGATTTGATTTAGAAAATAGCCACTGCTATTACTAGCAATGGTAACATGGAATAGACTTAGTTTTTGGGTACTTGCCAGGTTCTTATGGCCTGGATTGGCCACTGTTGGAAACAGGATGCTGGGCTTGTTGGACCCTTGGTCTGACCCAGTATGGCATGTTCTTATGTTCCGAGATTTTCATCACTCCAAATGAAGTCAAATCTTCACAGAGGTGTACGTCTCACTCTGCATGAAAAACTGGCCTCTAAACCGTAAACCATCACCAACACCTCACCTCGAGCTATTTGATGCCCCTCCTATAGGTATATAAATACTTGACTACTATGAAGACCTTATAGATAGTCTCTGTCTCTGTCTCTCAATCTCACAACACAAGCTGCAAAATAAGTTTACTGCATCATGCAAAGCACTATGTTACCACATGGTGCAGTAGTTAAAAAATTACCCTAAACATGCCCCTTTTTTTTATTGTGGGTGTTATCCATGTGTTATTATCACATTTTGATGAATCTAGGGGTTGATGATTTCACCCCTCTCTTCTCCCACCCAGTTCTACTACCCAGACTTTCCTCCATCTTCCCTTGATCTTACCTCCTGCAGACCTGTACACTGGGAATGGGAAGAAGCCCTCCTAAGCAGAGGCTTCTTCTCCCTCCTCCCACAGTTAATTGATACGTCAGCAAAATGAGCCAATCAGTTGTGGGAGGTGGGCCAGCAACAGCTCAACAGGTCTTTCTCTCCTCCTCCTATGATTATCCTGAATGCTTTTCAATCCTTAATCTCAATTAAGAAAACGCTATCTGGTAATACTTTGATTGATTTTAGATTGTTAACATATAAATTATATTTGCCTATCTTTGCTTAATGTTAATTTTTTTTACAAAATGAGGCAATTTTCAAAAGCCATGTGCCTAGGTAAATGGCTATTTTACCTGCATAAATTGGTGCTCTGGAAATTGCCTGCCTTTTTCTCAGGTAAAAAACCCAGGTCAGGGAAGACAACAACGTACAGAGTTTTGTATTTTCAAAACTACACATGCTGTTTTTTTTTCCAGGGAATATCTCTGTGGGTGCTTTTTTTCTCCTAGGCAATTCGCTTTGAAAACTGGTGCAAAGTTTAAATACCCACGGGCTTTGCATCCAGCTGCTGACACTTGAAAATTGCTCCCAATAAGTATTGGCTAGTTCTGTTGCAAATACTGATATAGAGTCACTGAAGTGGAATGAGCTACACCTGAAGAATGCAATACCTGAAACAGACAAATATTTGTACATTCATCCCCATTTAATTTTCAATACAACCTAGGCTAGAAATATTCAAATAAGCAACTATAACAAATCGCAAAAAATTAACTATAATTAATGCTGAATCATTATTTTACATTCACATATGAATATTTTAATATAAAACATTACAAATTCCTAAGTTAAAGTTCTGTTACATTACCTTCTTGTGCAGCTGGTTTGACAGTTGTTGTTGAGGATGGTGTAATGAGCCTGAAATCTGATTAAAAATTAGAAAAAAAAAAGACTACATAAAACACTTAAATCAAATGTTTAATAAGAAAGGGTCACAGTCACATTTTTTTATAAGCAAGAGATACATTTTCTGAAGGGTTCTTCTCATTGTAAATCCCCCCATACAAAATATTTGACTTTTAAGAAAAGGATGGTCTATACTATTTAGAGGAATATATTGTGTGTAATTAAATGGCCAATTCAATTTTGAAATATAATCCACTCGCCATCATAAGCAATATTCAACAACTTATTTTATGCCTTTTGTGCTATTACAGCAGCCAGAGCAAAAGTCAATGAAATTTCCAGGTATTCTTTTCATTTTGCCATGGACTTCATTTCAGAAGTTAAGGCACTGTGTGTTGAACATAACCCTTATCTGTTGTGAAATGCAGTTCTGTAGCTGATTATTTTGTTGTTCTTGTTGTTGACAGAGGCCATTAATAGTTAACATTTGCTGAGTTAGCCCCTACTAATGTCAACCTTCTCTTTCCACCAAAAGAAATGTCTTTAAATCTGTAAAGATACTAGACTTCTATTCATTATAAGGAAGTTTAAGAGAGTAGTGGCCTATGCACTCCACCTACAAAACTTAACATTGCACCTTTGTTATTTCTGGCACAAGATTATATATTTATTTCTATTCTATGTATGACTATGGAATAGTCATCATACTGATATCCAATATAAAAGTACATCAACTACAATATAACCCTTTTTGACCCAGCAGTTTCTTCCTGCTTCTTTTGGACCTCCAGTTAACTCAGAACCAACTTTTATTGGGCTATGTTGTTATTAACCTTCAATCATAGCTATCCAGACATTTTTCTACTTATTTTACTTGCCTTCACAACTCATGTTTCCTAAACATTGCAGCAATAGACCCTGACTGGAGGTTATTATGCATCAGGGTTCCTACAGTAACCTTGCAATTATCGACCGTAAACTGGGCTACTAGGTACTGCTGTTGTACAATTACAAAGACTCCTTCATTCAGGTCCTGTGAATACTGCCTCTGCAGCATTCTCAGCCTTGGTGAACCTACATACCAGAGAGCTCTCTGGATTTGACCCAGAAATTCTGGAATTCTAAAAAGAATTACCATATCTCTGAGCCAATATCAAAATTTCCATGTCCTGCTGCAGAAGCAGGCCTGGAAGAAAACATCTCCTGGGCGCGTGCCCTGTAGGAGATCCATCAGGACCCACGCACCAGATGAAGAAGGAATGTGCCATTGTGTCTCCTGCATAAAGAGGTTAAGCAGGGGCATCCTTAGCATTGTGCACACAGGGCTCATGCCCCTACATTCTTTGGCATCTGTTGGGCCATAAAGAAGTAGAAGCCTGTTGTGGCAGCCAAAGAACAGGCCCATCAGGTCTGCTGGTACATCCCAGCATAATGGCAGCCGGTCAGGAAGAGGCCCACCAGCGCACCCCAAAATCTAAAGAAGGTCCCAGGGCCTCCTGCAACCTGAGTGAGGAGGAGGCCACAGGGACCCCATTCCCTGCAGATACCATGAAAAAGAGAGGGAGAGATCTGTGTGAGACAGAGGGAGTATGAGTGAGTATATGCGTGTGTGAGAGTGTGAGAGAGAGAGTTTGTTTATGAGAAAGAAGGAGCATGTGTGAGAAAGAACTTGTGTGTAAGAGAGAGGGAGCATGTATGTGAGAGCATGTGTGCATGAGAAAGGAAGCATATATGTGTGTGAATGTGTGTGTGCATGCTTGTGCATGTCTGTGTAAAAGAAAGAGGAAGCAGGTCTGTGTGTGAGCATGTTTTTGTGTGACAGAGGAGGAGTATGGCTATGTGTGAGCATATGTGTATGAGTGCAAATGAACATGTGTATGTATATAAGAGAGGACAGAAAGTTTGTGTGCCCACTCCCCACCCCTACTAATCCATGAAAATCTCAGGATGACTGGAATTCAAAAGTTCTCAGGTATGCGAACCAGAGGAGCAAAAGACTTAACACACAGGCCAATACAGTAAAGCGCGGCCGCGGTTACCCTGTTTTTAACCCGCTGTGTACGCACATTTTGGACGCGTATGTCTAACCCGCGATTCAGTATCCGGTTTTTCGCGTCCTTACCGCTTACTGAAATTGATGCGTATCCCTTTTCGCCCACCGGCTGTATATGATATGTTAATGATCGGATTAGCTATTCCCTCCGATACAGTAACGTGCGCCCAGATTATCGCCTTTTTAACCAGCTATTTTGCCTCGTCTTTAACCTGCAAATTTACTGCCTACCCTGACCCTGGTGTTAGTGTGGCGTTAGTGTGGTGAATTTAGCCGCCCAGTCCCAAACCAACCCAATCCACAGAAAAAAATTCTTGACGCACAAGGGGGAAAAAAGTAACCCAACCTGGCACCACCACGCTTAACCTCAGAGTACTTCAGTTCCATAGGGAAGAACGGACACCGTTTCCCGGGGCTCCTCTGGCCATCTTGTAGGTCTGGGCTCCTTGTCGCCGCTGATTTGCAGTGGGCACGAGCTCCTGTATCAGGCCCTATTCCTACACATCCTACGCATGACCTCAGACATCCAGCTGGGCGCTCAAGTCACGGCGTGCGTTCATGCACCTTCCCGCTGCCTTGAGCGCCCAACTTGGATGTCCAGGCAGGCGCTCAAGGCAGCGGGAAGGTGCATGAACGCCCGCCGCGACCTGAGCGTCTGGCTGGACGTCCGAGGTCACGGCGTACGTTCATGCACCTTCCCGCTGCCTTGAGCGCCCAACTTGGACGTCCAGGCGGGCGCTCAAGGCAGCGGGAAGGTGCATGAATGCACGCCGCGACCTGAGCGCCCGGCTGGACGTCCGAGGTCACGGCGTGCGTTCATGCACCTTCCCGCTGCCTTGAGCGCCCAACTTGGACATCCAGGCGGGCGCTTAAGGCAGCGGGAAGATGCATGAATGCACGCCACGCCCTGACCGGCTACGACAGCAGCAGCAAACCCAGCAGCAACCGGTACAGCGGCATCGGCATGGGCTTCGACCAGCGGCACGTCGGCCCTCGCTCCAGCTACTCGGACTCAAGCTACAAGGTCACGGGCAACCCTGAGGCTGACGGTGCCGGCCCACCGCAGGCCAGTTCATGCTCCAGCCTGTGCGGTCAGTCCCTGGAACTGGAGAAGGAGCTGGTGCTGCACATGAAGAAAGAGTATTTTGGTGAGTAATTAGTGTGTGGTACTTGCTTCAATGCCGACAGTCGTTCATGGGCCTTCCCCCTGCCTTGAGCGCCCAGGCTGGACGTCCAAGCTGCGACCTCGGACGTCCAGCTCGGACGTCCAGCCAGGTGCTCAAGGTAGTGGGTCTGTAGAAGAACCATCCACTTTCCTGGTGGAATGATATTTCAAATGACATTTCAAATGTCATTTGAAATGACAGGTATAGGTGCTGTATACCGCTCTATACAGTAAAATGGATTGCGCACGCCTACCGCTTCATGGACGCGCTTTGGACTCCGCTTGCATTTGCGTCTCATTTGAATACTGTATCGAGTGGTATGTGAACCAAATTGTGCGCGCGGCAAACGAGGGTGCGTCCGGCACTGCCGCACTCTTTCTTATGCGTCCTTACTGTATCGGCCTGACAGGAATCAAACACTGTCACTGTCATAGGGCAAACCATAACTGGAAATTTTCATGACTAGTAATCAATGAAGGTCTATAATTAGGCACAGCATTCCACGATGGTTCCACTGATATTAGTGGAACAGGTCAAGTTTAGCCACAGCAAACCACATAAACCCAAAGAACACCAAAGGTGGCTGAAATACTGCATTTTAAAAATCCGGCCTATATGTTGATATATGAATATAGGGGTAGATTTTAAAAGGAGCGCACGTGGTGTACATGTGCTTGCGCTACCCGGTGTGCACACATGTACACCCGATTTTATAACTTGTGCGAGCAAGTTATAAAATCAGGGGTCAGCGCACGCAAGGGGGGTGCACAATTGTGCAGCTTGTGCGCACCGAGCCGCGCTGCCTTCCCCCGTTCACTCCCAGACCGCTCCAAAATCGGAGCGGCCGGGAAGGGAACTTTTCTTCCCCCTAACCTGACCTTCCCACCGCTTCCCCTAAACTTTCCTCCCCCTAGCCCTACTCTAAACCCCCCCCCCCTAAATTTGTATTTTACCTTTTGCGCCTACCGGCAGCCTGCCGGCACAGGATCCTCCAACACAGCAGCAATGGCAGCTCTGTCAGAGGCCTCTGGCCCCGCCCAGCCCCAGACCGCCCCTTTTGTAAAGCCCTGGGACTTACACGCATCCTGGGGCTTTACGCACGTTGCTGGGCCTTTTTAAAATAGGCCCAGCACGCATAACCCTTTTAAAATCCAGCCCATAATGTTCACCTTTATAGATTAATTAATATTTGTTTGTGCAAGTAATTGCTGCTTTATTATAAGCCTGATGTCCAACTAGTAACTAATCTCTCAATTTTATTAAAATCAACAGTAGGCATCAAGTGACATGTGAGAGAGTATACAAAAGACACTCTCAGACCATTTTAAAATCCAGGTTAAAGCCATCTGCCTCAGTCCACCTTAAGGCACAGGGGTGCAAAGGATTCTGTGTTCTGGGAGGTTCCCTACCTAACACTATAAGGAATCAGAGCCCAGAGGAGTTAGTCAGGCCCCAGGGAGCTGCTTCGAGCTCATGGCATGCCCGCATTGTCTATGTATGAATTTCTTTGGACATTTAAGCAAGGTGAGGTACAGTTTTGTTCTGCTGGGGTTTTTTCCTTTTAAATAAACCTTGTTCCTAACCTGAACAGCCAAGTCTGTTGTTATTCCTTGGCTGTTTCATTTCGCCATGGCCAGTCCATATGCTACACATGGAAGAAGCAGTGGGATTTGATGGCCTAAAGAGGAAATCACCAGTACTGAACAATAGCTGCAGTATTAAAAAAAAAAAACCCCACAAACTTCAGAGATTTGTTTTCATCTGTTTCCTGGGGCCTCCCTTGTTTCTCACCTAGCAGTGCTTCAACAAGGCTAAGGAGATAGCCCACCTGGTATAGACAGGGTTCAAGAAGTGAGGCTGGGCCGGATAGGCCAACAAGATTTTATGTTTTTTCTCTTTCTCTCTCCTTTTCCCGGAGAGGCCTATACCCCCCCCCCCCCCACACACACACACACACTCGCACACACAGAATTAAGGCAAATATGGAGCAAGTCATACAAATTCTAGGTACCAAGCAACATCAGCTGCAAAATGCTTTGCAGTTCCAGATAGACCAGCAGCACATGTTGTGGGAGCAAGTGACTCAGCAGAACACCACACTGACTCAAGTTGCACAGGCGGTGCAAAAGATGGTCACTAAACTATCTCCCTTTGCTATGGCCATACTGAAGATGTCTCATGGAGAGGACCCCGACAGCTTCTTAAAGAATTTTGAGTAGACTGCTAGACTGACCAGCTGGCCAAAGGACAGGTGGATGACCTACCTAGGTAACATTTAATTTGAGATTGACAAGCTGTTTTCCAGACCGCGAGCCCCAATGGCACAGCCACATACAAGGAAGTTAAGATTGCCATTCTTCAGAGAGAAGGGCTCACCCCAGTGACCTATCAACAACACTTCCGGTCCAGCTTCCTGCAGCCTGGGGAGAATCCAAGAAACCTCTTCCAAGGACTTTGCAACATCGCCTGAAAGTGGTGGTGCCATCTGGAGGGGAAAATTGGTGTGGAGGTAGCCAAGACAATTCTCTTGGAGCAATTCCTAGATGGCCTTGACACTGGAAAAGGCCTTAGAAGTGGCCGAGGCCTACTACCAGGCTCATTCTATGCTAGAGATATTGTGTTCCCCTGAGAAGGTATGGGACAGACATAGATGCCAAGAAGATCCTAAGATTTAGAGGCTCCGGTTGCCAGAAGAGCAGGTCTGAATTTGAGTCGTATCCCCAGAGCCTAACATGGAAAGATCCCCATGCTTCATTTGTGGAGAAAGCGGCCATTTCGCCCGGGACTGTTCCCACCGTGAAAAAGTAGCTAAGGACATTAATGCTGTGACTCTACATTATTGTCATTTTGCAGACATTCCCAGGCAAAAGACCAGCACTTTTGTAATTCAGTCAAAACAGATGGCATCCCGATGCAGGCCCTGGTAGATTTGGGAAGCATGAAGTTCCTCATTCGACATGAGCTGAAACGGGTCCAAATCAACTATGATAATGTGGTACTATTGATCTGCATATATGTTGACCACAAACAATATCCAACTTACCAACTGCAGTTAAAGATACCCGTCAGCTTAGACAAAATAGAAGTGGGGGTTTTTCCATGGCTTCCCTACTCCATTCTAATTGGGAGAGACTGTCCAAACTTTAACAGTCTTTAGACCTTGCTCATGATGGGGACACCAACCACCATAATGAGGAGCTACTATTTCCCAAACTCTTCCCCATAGAGGACATGGATTTGTTTCCTAAGATCTCAAAACCGCCAAAATCCCGGAGACTGTGGAGACAGGACAAGTATAGTTTTTTGCTGACCAAGTGACAGAGAGGGAAGTTTCCTCCGAATCTGAGGAAGAACCACACCCCAGCTGGAACCTGATGCCTGACCCATTTAACTGGGAGAGGGAGGATAATTCAGAGGGATTCAAACACACCCAGAGGGAGGAGGGGTTCTTTAAGTGGGGTAAGGGAGCACCTACAGAGGATAGATGGTAAAGGGGTTCCAGAGCTCCGGCGTCTGCGCCAGAGCCTCCAAATTTCATAATGAATCCAGACTTGCTACACCGAGTGATAAAGGGTAGAAGGGGAGCTAAAAGAGCAACTTCTAGTTCCCAAGCCCTAAGGCCAGAAAGTCATACAGCTAGCACACAGTCACTTCCTAGGGAGGACACAGGGGCAAGGAAAAAACCAGAAAGAAAATAATGGCCCAATTCTATTGGCAGGAATATATAAACAGGTCCAGTGAATTTGCCACCTGCCCTACCTGCCAACTCACCAAACCTGCCAGTGTTCGGGCAGCACCTCTCATTTCTATGCCCATAACTGAAACTTCTTTTGAAAGGGTGGCCATGGACCTCGTGGGACCACTAGAGAGAACAACTCGAGGTAATAAGTATATTCTTGTGATCCTAGATTATACTACAAGATATCCCAACGCAGTACCCATGAGAAATATGAAGACCCCCAACAGTGGCGACAGCCCTAATGGAGGTTCTCTCTCGGCTGAGGCTTCCTAAAGAGATCTTGATAGATCAAGAAACTGGTTAATTTCTAAAATAATGAAACAACTCTGCAGCATGCTTAAGGCAAAAACTATACATATATCAGTATGCCATCCAGAGACCATCAACCTCATGGAACACTTCAATCGGATACTTAAACAAATGTTGCAAAAAAATTCATAGATGAAGATGGCAAAAATTGGGATTTGCTACTGCTCTATTTACTATTCGCAATTTGCGAAGTGCCCCAGAGCTCAATGGACTTTTCGCCTTTCAAGTTATTATATGGAACAAAACCAAGAGGCATATTAGACGTGGCTCGAGAGACATGGGAGGATTGCTTGGAGTGCAGGATTTTGCTCTTATGTACTGTTGGTCTAGGATAAAGGAAACCCCAGACAAAATCCTGTGGACTATGTTATTCAGGTACAGGAGCATCTAAAAAAGGCCATGGAGGCAGCCTGCATATGCTTAGAGAAGCTCAGATCACTCAGACTTGGGCATATAACCATCCCACAGTTCAGAGAATTTTTCAGCCCAGAGACCAGGCCTGTTTTCTTACCCTCTTCTGAAAGCATATTGCTCGCCCATTGGCAAGGGCCCTATGAGGTCTTGTAAAAAAAACAACCCATTGATAATAACCAGCCTAGCCGGAAAAAAGGAAGAAAACTCAGATTTACCATTTCAACCTACTAAAGAAATGTGTTCCATAGGAGTGTGGAGTTGTTCAAGCAGGATTTGGCCCAGAGCTTGGACCTGAGGCAGACCCAGGTGCCATTTGGGAAGGAGTTGTCAACTTCCCAGGAAGTGGCCTTAAAGATGCTGCTGTAGCAGAATAGGGGTATCTTGTCCAGCTTGCTGGGACGGATATGCATGGTCAAACATGATATCATTACACCGCTGGAGGTGATCGTATGTCAATGGCCATACCAGATTCCAGAAGCCAGCCATCACAACAAAAGTGAAGGAAATGCTTCAGCTTAGATTTATAGAAGAATGTAATAGCAAATGGTCTTCATCTATAGTCCCAGTACCAAAACAGGATGGGAGCATAAGATTTTGTATAGACTTTAAAAAAAATCTACAAAGTCTCCAAACTGGATGCATACCCAGTGCCTAGAGTGGATGAGCTGATCAAACATCTGGGATCGCTCAGTTCATCTCTACCATGGACCTCATCAAAGGATTCTACAAAGTACCCCTCATGCCAATGGTGAAAGAGAAGATGACCTTCTCAACACCAGTGGAGCTTTTTCACTTTACATTCCTCCTGTTTGGCCTCCATGGTGCCCCCACAGTGTTCCAGTGCTTGGTTGACTGTATGTTCTGTCCGTACCAGGGTTATACCACCACATACCTAGATAGCATAATCGTCTACAGCCCAGATTGGAGGACACACCTAAGTCAACTTAAGCTGTATTTTCCTCTCTAAGGAACGCTGGTCTGATGGCGAACCCAAAGAAGTGCTTGTTGAGAGGACAAGAAGTCCAATATCTGGGCTACATTTTGGGGAAGGGTCAAGTCCATGAAGATTGAGGCAATTAGCAAGGTACCAATTTCACAAACCAAAGGGAAGACAAGACTGCTTCTAGGCCTGATAGGCTACTATAGAAGGTTTATAACTAACCATCCGAGAAGGCAGAACAATTTACGAGGCTCTTATTGAAGAAATTGTTAGAAAAAGTCCAATGGTCAGCTGATAGAGAAAGCCTTCTGCAAACTAAAGGAAGTGATCTGCTCCAATCTTGGTCCTAATAAGACCAGACTTTGTAGAGTCCTTCATAGTTCAGACAGATGCCTCAGAGGTAGGATTGGGGGTGGTCCTCAGCCAAACCAAGGATAGCCAAATGCATCCAGTGGCCTATATAAGTCAGAAGCTCTTACCACAGGAAAAGAAGTATTCTACAGTGAGAAGAAGGCCTTAGTGGAAAAATGGGCTCTAGAAGCCTTCCAGTATTACCTCTTGGTTGGCAGTTCACCCTGTGACGGACCACAAACCACTCATATGGTTAAACAGGAATAAGGAGAACAATTCCATGGTAAAGAGATGGTTCCTAGTCCTGCAGTCCTTCTGGCAGAGAATGTCAACACTGACTTTCTATCAAGGGAGATGTCCCTGACACAGGTAGGTGTTTACTCAATTAAGGGTAAGAAGAGGGGAAGGATATATGAGGGAGTATACAAAAGACCACTTTAAAACCCTGGCTAGAGCCTTCTGCCCCGGTCCACCTTAAGGCGCGGAGGTGCAAAGGATTATGGGTCCTGGGAGGTTCTCTGCCTAACACAATAAGGGATCAGGGTCCAGAGGAGTTAGGCAGGCCGCGAGGAGCTGCTTCGAGCCCATGGTATGCATGCACTGTCTATGTGTTGCAGTTGGGTGCTGCAGGCAGGATAGTGGACCCTTGGGCCGGACTATCCAGGGTGACTAGGTAGGCCGGGAGGTGGAGCCACAGGCTGATGGTGTTCACCCGGGAACCAGGAGCACCCCAGGAGGAGCCCGTAGGGTCCTGGAACCTTGGGACTTAGGTGATAGCTCAGAGTCAATGGTGGACAAGCCTGGGCAGAGGGTGAAGAAGCAAAGTCAAGAGAGAACAGTCTCTAGGCCGGCAGCGCAGGTCAAGGGCCAGCTGAAGGCAGGGCAGCGGGCAGCAGCGATACCTGTAGAGGTCGGACCGGGAGGCAGGGTTCGTAGAGTGCTGCAGCAGGTACCGGCTGAAGACTGGAACAGAGTCTGTAGCTGGCTATGGACTGGAGCAGGCTGTAGACCGGAATGGAGTCTGTAGCTGGCTGTGAACTGGAGCAGGCTGTAGACTGGAATGGAGCCTGTAGCTTGGCTGTAAACCGGAACAGACTGTAGACTGGAATGGAGTCTGTAGCTTGCAGTGAACTGAAGCAGGCTGTAGCAGAATCAGGAACGGACCAAGGTCGGAGGCAGGCGGCAGGCAGAGACGAAGACAGGAACGGGCCAAGGTCGGAGGCAGGCGGCAGGCAGAAGCGAAGTCAGGAACGGTCCAAGGTCAGAGGCAGGCAGCAGGCAGAAGCGAAGTCAAGTCAATCCAAAGGTCAATCAGGAACGAGGAACAGACGAAGCACAACTCAGAACTACAAGGCAGTAGTGAACCTCGTTGCAAGGCAAAGCATAGGCGTCAGGACGCCAGTTATATCTGGCTACGGGCGTGGTGGAATTAGCACAGGCGGGGCCAGACTTCCAGGAGCTGTGCGTACATAGTGTACGTCCTCACGCGCGCGCGAGGCAGCAGGGAGACGGGCAAGCAATGGCGGCCGCCACGAGGAACCAGCAGATGCGTAGGCGTCCCAGGCATGCGGAACGCGGCGTCTCCAGCAGCAGAGGTGAGCCCTGTTCAGCGCTAAAGGAGGGGAAGCGGTGGAGACCACAACAGTACCCCCCCCTTACGGCCCCTCTTGAGAGGACCTGGCTTTCCTGGATGGTCCAGATGGAACTGGTGCAACAGGCTCTTGTCAAGGATGTTATAGCTGGGTTCCCAGGTGTTGTCCTCATCACCGCAGCCCTCCCAGGCTAGTAGGAATTCCCATCTATGGTTGTGGAAGCGGACATCTAGGACTTCCCGCACTTGATAAGTAGGGTCCTCGTCGATGGCAGTATCCGTAGGGTCCGGAGGCGTGCGATGATATCGAGAGAGGACCACAGGCTTAAGCAGGGACACATGAAAGACATTGTGGATTCGGAGAGAAGAAGGTAGTCTCAACCAATATGACACCAGACCCACTCGCTCAGCAACCCGAAATGGCCCACAGAACTTGGGTGCGAATCTCCGTGATGGGAGCCGGAGGTGGATGTTCTTAGTGCTGAGCCAGACTCGATCCCTGGGCTGGTAGATGAGAGCTGGTCGTCGGTGGCGATCAGCCGCTTGCTTGGCGGACATGGCCGAGCGGCGTAGCTGTCTCTGTGTTGTGCGCCACAATGTCTGTAGTTGCCGAGCCGTAATCTGAACAGCTGGTGAGGCACTGGGAACTTCCAGCGGCAGTGGAGGTCTCAGTGGTTTCCCGTAAACCAGTTCAAACGGAGATTTACCAGTAGCTGCGTGAACCTGGTTGTTGTAGGCGAACTCGGCCCATGGCAAGAGTTCAGACCAATTGTCCTGTCTCTCATTGATGAAGGCCCGGACATAGGCCTTCAGTGACAGATTCATTCTTTCGGTCTGTCCATTGCTCTGCGGGTGGAAAGTTGTAGAGAAACTGAGCTTTACCTTAAAGCATCGGCAGAGAGCTCTCCAATAGCGGGCGACGAACTGAGGGCCCCTGTCTGAGACGATGTCTTGGGGGAGCCCATGAAGCCTGAAGACGTGCTGGGAAAAGAGGCGAGCCAGTTCGGGCGCTGAGGGAAGTTTCGATAGAGGAACCAGGTGCACCATCTTAGAGAAGCGGTCAACTGTGACCCAGATGACCGTATGCCCACAAGACGGAGGTAAGTTCACCACAAAGTCCCTGGCTATGTGGGTCCATGGTACAGTGGGGACCGGTAATGGCTGTAGGAGGCCACACGGAGATCCAGGGCTGGGCTTCTGGCATGCGCAGGTGGGGCAGGAACTTACATACGAGAGGACATCCCGCCGGATGTTGGGCCACCAATAGAACCGATTGACCAGCTCTAAGGTCCTCTCGCGTCCAGCGTGTCCTCCTATGAGGGAGTCATGAGCCCAGCGTAAAGCAGTTAGCCGATCCCGGCGGGGAAGTACAGTCCTGTCCTGAGAGAGGACCGTGAGAGCAGATAGGCGGATCTTAGACGGGTCCAGGATAAATTGAGGAGGTTCATGATCCTCCTCGGCACAGGAAGTGCGAGAAAGGGCATCCGCTCGGAGGTTCTTGGCTGCTGGGCGATACTGTAGAATGAAGTCAAAGCGACTGAAAAACAAAGCCCAACGGGCTTGGCGGGGGTTCAGTCGTTGAGCCTGCGACAGGAACTCCAGGTTCTTGTGATCGGTATAGACGGTGGTGGTGTGCTGGGATCCCTCGAGCCATTGCCTCCATTCTTCGAAGGCGAGTTTTATCGCAAGGAGCTCCTTGTCCCCGATGGAGTAATTGTTCTCGGCTGGAGAAAACTTCTTGGAGAAGAGCAGGGAAGGAGCTGGCCAGAGTCGGAGTGTTGGCTGAGAACTGCCCCAACCGCGATGCTGGAGGCGTCGACCTCCACGATGAATGGTTTGGAGGGGTCCGGATGCCGAAGACACACATCGGAGAGAAACGCCTCTTTGAGATCAGCGAAGGCTGCCACTGCTGCATCAGGCCAGTTCTTGGCGTCAGCTCCATTGCGGGTCAGGGCCGTGAGCGGAGCCACTCGGTGAGAGTAACGTGGGATAAAGTGTCTATAAAAATTAGCGAAGCCCAGAAACCGCTGGAGGGCCTTAAGTCCCGTGGGCTGGGGCCATTTGGTAATGGCCACTACTTTCTCTGGGTCCATGCGGAAGCCAGTAGAGGAGATGATATAGCCCAAGAAGGGCAGAGACTCGACCTCGAAGATACACTTCTCCAGTTTGGCATACAAGTGGTTATCTCGGAGGATCTGAAGCACCTGCGTGACGTGATGGCGATGAGAATCCATATCCTTAGAAAAGATGAGCACGTCGTCCAGGTAGACTATGACATGTGAATGGAGCATGTCTCGGAGGACCTCATTCATGAGGTGTTGAAAGACGGCGGGGGCATTGCAGAGCCCGAAGGGCATCACCAGGTACTCGTAATACCCGTCCCTGGTGTTGAACGCAGTCTTCCATTCGTCCCCTGGGCGTATGTGGACGAGGTTATAGGCCCCTCTGAGATCCAGCTTTGTGAAGATACGGGCACCCTGGGGGTGATCCAGAAGCTCTGGGATGAGTGGGAGAGGATACCGATCCCGCTTGGTGATGGCGTTCAGGCCGCGGTAATCGATGCATGGCCGGAGGGAGCCATCCTTCTTGGCCACAAAGAAGAATCCGGCACCAGCCGGTGAGCGAGACGGGCGGATGAACCCCTTGGCTAGGTTCTCTGTGATGTATTCCGACATTGCCTTGGTCTCGGGTAGTGACAAAGGATACACCCGGCCACGAGGAGGCATGGCACCTGGCAGCAGATCGATGGGGCAATCGAACGGCCTGTGCTGGGGAAGAATCTCCGCCATCTCCTTGGAGAAGACCTCTTGAAAGCCTTGATACGATTCCGGGAGGAGGTGCGAAGAGCAGATGCGCAGAGACTTGGGTGGACGTGGGAGGCGTAGACAATGTTCAAAACAGGCGGGACCCCAACGGACCAGCTGGAAGTCATCCCATTGAATAATGGGAGAATGCTGACGTAGCCAGTGGAGTCCCAACACTAGTGGGTGCACAGCTCGTTCTAGGACGAGCAAGGAGATCTCCTCAGAATGAAACAGCCCTGTTTGCAGAGTCACTGGGGCTGTGGAGCAAGTAATAACCCCTGGAAGCAAGGTCCCTCGGATTGAGGAGATCCGCAGGGGAGGGACCTTCTGAAGTGTAGGTAGTGCAAGTTGGGTCACCAGATCGGCCACGATAAAGTTCCCCTCAGCTCCTGAATCAATAAATGCTCGAATCTGGATCTCCCCACCTGGGTATTTCAGGGTCACCGGTAAAGTGCAGAGAGGAGCTGATCCTGTAGCGCCTAGGTGTAGCTCCTCAGTATAACCTAGGCACGAGCGTTTCCTGGACGCTCTGGGCATGATGACAGAAAATGTCCTTTGCCACCACAATAGAGGCAGAGGCCTAGAGAGCGCCGCCTCTTTCGTTCTTCCGGGGTAAGTGGAGACCTGCCCAGTTGCATAGGTTCCCCAGTGGGCACGGCAAAAGGAGGAACCTTGGGGGCCGGTGTTCGGATGGAGGCAGACAGATGTGGTGAGGCTCTGCGACTCAAGCGAGTCTCTCTGTCCCGCTGCTGGAGACGGCGATCCACTCTGCCCGCTATGTCCATTAGGTCATTTAAATCCTCAGGAAGCTCCCGACCTGCCAGTTCATCCTTAATGCGACCTGCCAAGCCCTCGAGGAAAATCCCTTTAAGGCAATCATCATGCCAAGCGAGTTCCATGGCCAGGGTTCGGAATTCGATGATATAGTCGGACACCGGGCGTGTCCCTTGTCGAAGGTGTAGGAGCTCTGAGGCCGCGGTGGACCGGCGTGCTGGGTCATCAAAGGCCAGGCGAAAGTTCAGGAGAAAGTCTTGTAGGTTCTGTAGCAGAGGGTCGGAGCATTCCCACAAAGGTGAAGCCCAGTCGAGGGCCTTGCCATCCAGTAAGGAAAAGATATAGGCTACCTTGGTTGCATCTGAGGGAAATTGGGATGGCAACAAGGTGAAGCAACTTGACACTGGTTCAGGAAACCACGACATGCCTTGCTGTCCCCGGCGTATCGAGTAGGCGTGGGCAGCTGAGTACAGGAAGCAGGAGCAGGTGCAGGAGGCAACTGCCGCGTGGATACCTCGAGGCGAGAGACTAGCTGCTCCACCGGGCAGCGAGAGAGTCAAGGCAGTGTTGCTGTTGCTGGAGACGTTGAGCCATTCCCGGAATGGCCTGTAGGATCGGAGTCTCCGCCGAGTCCATGGCCTTGCAAACTGTTGCAGTTGGGTGCTGCAGGCAGGATAGTGGACCCTTGGGCCGGACTACCCAGGGTGACTAGGTAGGCCGGGAGGCGGAGCCACAGGCTGATGGTGTTCACCCGGGAACCAGGAGCCCCCAGGAGGAGCCCGTAGGGTCCTGGAACCTTGGGACTTAGGTGATAGCTCAGAGTCAATGGTGGACAAGCCTGGGCAGAGGGTGAAGAAGCAAAGTCAAGAGAGAACAGTCTCTAGGCCGGCAGCGCAGGTCAAGAGCCAGCTGAAGGCAGGGCAGCGGGCAGCAGCGATACCTGTAGAGGTCGGACCGGGAGGCAGGGTTCGTAGAGTGCTGCAGCAGGTACCGGCTGAAGACTGGAACAGAGTCTGTAGCTGGCTATGGACTGGAGCAGGCTGTAGACCGGAATGGAGTCTGTAGCTGGCTGTGAACTGGAGCAGGCTGTAGACTGGAATGGAGCCTGTAGCTTGGCTGTAAACCGGAACAGACTGTAGACTGGAATGGAGTCTGTAGCTTGCTGTGAACTGAAGCAGGCTGTAGCGGAATCAGGAACGGACCAAGGTCGGAGGCAGGTGGCAGGCAGAGACGAAGACAGGAATGGGCCAAGGTCGGAGGCATGCGGCAGGCAGAAGCGAAGTCAGGAACGGTCCAAGGTCAGAGGCAGGCGGCAGGCAGTAGCGAAGTCAGGAACGGTCCAAGGTCAGAGGCAGGCGGCAGGCTGAAGCGAAGTCAAGGCAATCCAAAGGTCAATCAGGAACGAGGAACAGACGAAGCACAACTCAGAACTACAAGGCAGTAGTGAACCTCGTTGCAAGGCAAAGCATAGGCGTCAGGACGCCGGTTATATCTGGCTACGGGCGTGGTGGAATTAGCACAGGCGGAGCCAGACTTCCGGGAGCTGTGCGTACATAGTGTACGTCCTCATGTACGCGCGAGGCAGCAGGGAGACGGGCAAGCAATGGCGGCCGCCACGAGGAACCAGCAGAGCCGTAGGCGTCCCGAGCATGCGGAACGCGGCGTCTCCAGCAGCAGAGGTGAGCCCTGTTCAGCGCTAAAGAGGGGAAGCGGTGGAGACCGCAACACTATGTATGAATTACTTTGGACATTTAAGCAAGGTGAGCTACAGTTTTGTTCTGCTGTTTTTTTTCCTTGTAAATAAATCTGTTTTCTAATCTGAACAGCGAAGTCTGCTGTTTTCCCTCGGCTGTTTCAGATGCTATGGCCAATCCATATGCTACAGGCTGATGTACTGAAGTGCAATCAATTTGGTAAGCTGCTGTGGGTGATTCACCAAACTCACTGTGTGTGAAATCTTGAGTAATTTTGTGCTATCTTTGAAGCTAATGAGATGCAAAAATATTGTCCGGTATTTTTACTATATAAAAAAGACTACTACAGTTGTCATTTGAGACCTGGGTATCACCAGGTTTAAAAAACTGCAAAGTCATTTGACTGAGTAATATCTGCTCCACACCCAGGAAATACCTCCCCCATTAAAGCCACTTGTAGATAGTGCTGCTAGAAGGCTCTGGAAGCTACTGGAGGGAGGAGAAGTTAGATGAAAAGGAGAAACAGAGGAAGAAGAAGAGCTAGAGAGAGAGAATACAGAAGATACTTTTAGAAGATCATTTATCATGATTATTAAAGGCTGAAGTGCCTCATGGCTCCACACTCTTCCAAGGGCTATTTAATATCTGCTTACAGCCTTTAGATGTAAGATAAATTATGGATTTGGAATTCATTATCACTTTTATGGTAATAATATCCAGCATAATGGGGTGTTAAGTAATTAAACTTATGTCATATGACTATTCCTAATTCTTTAGGATCAAATAGACTAGAATTGAACCCTGAAAAGTGTGAGATTCTATGGATAGAGGAAAAAAGGGAATTTAGTAGTTTTGTTTTGAATATTGTACCAGAAATCAATGGGGTAAACCTTCCTTTCAAAACCTGTCTACATACTATAGAGGTTGCATTGTATTTCAACCTGTTGATGGAACTGCAGGTTGCAGCTGCAGCAAGAAGCACATTCACACGACTAAAATTATTGTGTCTGTGTCGCCCTTTCTTTCAGGCCAATGCAGTAATCTGGGCACTAATAAAATTTGCGCTGGTTTTCAGCACACATTTTTAACACCCAAATTATTATTATTTTTAAACCCCCATTGAAGTAAGCTAATGCTATTCTAATGCAGCGAGAACTTAAAGAACACACATAACCATTAAAATGTGCGTTTTTGGCACAGGCCAAACGCACATTTTAACTCAGGAAGGGAGGAGACATCCCTGACAGGCTATCACTACTGCCACTTATCCGGATAAATACTGATTTATCCCTCTATCTGTCAGCTGGAAACAGCCACCAGATAGCCACATAAGTCAGTGTTTAGCCAGGTAAGTACTTTATGTAGCTTATGTGGCTATCTGGTGGCTGTTTCCTGCTGACAGATAAATGGATAAATCAGTATCTATCTGGCTAAGTGGCGTTTGCCCCCACCATTTACCTGGATAAGTCAGTAATTATCCAGTTAAGTGGCGGAAGTTGCCGACTCCTGATTATATATTGAGGTCCACATTCCAAAGCATTTAGCCAGGTAACTCAAAGTTATCTGACTAAATGAAAATGTGGGCACTTCTCCAGCTAAACTAGGGGCTTTTCAGGGGTGTAACTGGGAGGAGTTTAGTTAGCTGGCTATAGTCTAGCTAACTCCGATATTCAGAATTAGCTTCAAAGCCTTTGAAATGCTACAGATCTGGGAACATTACGACTGCTTCTCACACTCTGATGATATCAATGGAGCCTGCATGGATGAAGCGTGATTCCTGTGATAGAGGCAGACCCCAGCAGTACTATGGACTAGATTTCCTCCCAAGAAAGTGACACTCTAAGGGGAGCTTTGCCACCAGAAGCTGCAGTCAATGCAGCAGCTTCTGCAATATGCTTGGTAGCGATCAGATCAGGGCAACTGGAGACACAGCTATTCACCAAGCATTGCCTTCTCCTCCCACCTCAAGCCTCCTCTCATCTGTCTGACAACCACCCATATTGAAGCAGGGTTGTAGCACCATGGGGACAACCATTTTCAATTGTATCAGCCCCAGCTGCTCTGTACTTACCGCTGCAGTTCTGCAAGTGGTCAGT
The DNA here is from genome assembly GCF_901001135.1 of Rhinatrema bivittatum. Taxonomy (NCBI): domain Eukaryota; kingdom Metazoa; phylum Chordata; class Amphibia; order Gymnophiona; family Rhinatrematidae; genus Rhinatrema; species Rhinatrema bivittatum. The sequence goes on along the minus strand of NW_021820736.1, from coordinate 101,288 downwards.
ACAGGCATGCCTCACACTTCTTGAATGTACGAGTTTTGAGTGGACCGAACCATTACCACCCATGCTACTTGCTTCACCATCAGGCCCAGGAAGGCATGTGCAAGCAGTCATGATAGCTACACTGACACAATTTTGGACCCTTGCTGGCTAAGGATGGCACCTGCGTTCAGTTTCTAGGCCCAGTTTCTGCTCTTTTACCAAAAAGGGTTGGGAGTATTGTGGGATCAATATTCACATGCTCTAAGAGAAGGCAGTCCTAGCTATCACTTAATAGTACTCTCTATTAACTGGCTCATGAACACACTTGTGCTAGGTTCCAGAGAGAATTGCAATCCTTGACTTTCAGACTCAGGACTACAATGACTGGGCTAGATGAAAGGAGGAATAGAGAACAAAAACATGGAAAACCCTAGCTAGCTACAAATGAAGTTTTATGACCATCAACTCATGTCATGCCTGGCTCTCCACGCCAGATGAACTTATGGCTGTGGCCAGATGCTACTGCCACATTCCTCCTGACTCTCCGTGCCTCACGTGGCAGCTGGGATGCCGCCAACCAACGCTCTGACTCGGGCCTCCTTAGGCGCGTGTTCCATCTGTCCTCCCTTTAAAGGCCCAATGGCGGGAACTCCAGGATCGACCCCGGCTGATGACATCACAAGCCTGAGATATTTAAGCACCTCCTCTGGCCTACGCTAACTGACTTGGCAATGAGTTCCCTGAGCTCTTCTGGTGCTTGTTCCTGTTCTCCGGACCTGCGGTTCCTGCCTTAGATCTCTGCTCTCTGACTGCGGACTCTGGCTCTGGGTACCCACTCCTCAGGGGCCTGCTCTGTGCTTCCTTTCCTGGAACTCTGTCTCCGCACTTCCCCACTCCTTGGGGGTAGCCGCTGCACTACTTCACCAGAGAACCTGCCTGTACACTTCCCCGCTCCTCGGAGTAGCCACAGCACTACTACGCCTGAGACCCTGTCTCCACGCTTCCCCGCTCCTCAGGGCAGCCTCTACATTACTACACCAGAGATCCTGTCTCCACACTCCCCGTTCCTCGGGGTCTGCCCTGCACGCTTCCGTATTGGAGATCCTTCCTCTGGTATATCCTCTCTCCAGACCTGCTCAGCACTGCAATATCATTGAACTGACTCTCTCTATCCCCGTTCCTCGGGGTTCTTCGCAGTAATTCTACAGTGCAGGCGCCTGCGATCATGTGGCTGTGAAGCAGGCAGTTCTCCTACATCTCCTCTCTGCTGGGCCACAGCCATGGTCCTGTTGCCTTTGTTTCCAGACAACCTCGCCTCCCGACGGTGGGGACCTGTGGGACCCAACCTCTCAGCTATCGTCAACCCCCACCTCGGGCCAAGGGTCCACGAAACCTACAAAACCTAACAGATTGCCAAGTCCATGGATCTGGCAGAGGTCTCAACTATACAGGCCATTCCTAGCCTGGCACAAAGAATCAGCGAGCAACAAAAGTTCTTGGAAACACTAGCAGCTGCCACAGACAATTTGAGCACCCGATTGGACGTCGCTGGGACGGTAACCACTAAGTCTCCCAAGCTCAATGCTTCTACCTCTGTGCCGGTTCCTCGGCCGGCTGTTCCATTGCCGGCACCTCCACGCTTCTCTGGAAACCCCCTGATATTCAGAGGTTTCCTGAACCAATATAACATGCACTTCTGCCTGCAACCGGCTTATTTCCCCGACGTGATTACCAAGACCATTTACATACTTTCTCTCTTGGATGGTAAGGCCTTGGTCTGGGCTTCATCCCTTTGGGAGCTTGCTGACCCTGTCCTTCGAGATCTGCCCAGGGTCGCTCCATCTTCGACGACCTTGGCAGAAAATCCGCTTCTGGATCCACACTTCTCCATCTCTAACAGGGCACCAGGTCCTTGACTGATTACGTCATAGAATTCCAGACCCTGGTGTCAGAGCTCCATTGGGACCCTGACTATCTTTGATCCATTTTTCTCGAGGGAATGAGCTTTCAAATCAAAGATGAATTGGCGGCCTGTGAATTACCTGCATCTTTGGACTCTTTAATAGATCTTGCCGGGCAGATTGACCGCCATCTCCAAGAGCATTCACAAGAGACCCAAGCTGCCAGAAGATCTACGCCAAGCCCATCTCGCATTCAACGCTCTTCTTCTCCCAGGCTGGACTCAGCTCAACACAAGGCTGAGGAAGAACCTATGCAAATGGGTCAGAGCAAGCTTTCAGCCAAAGAACGAGCCGCCGCCAACAATCAGGCCTCTGCTTATATTGCAGCAAATCCGGACACGCCTTAGCCACATGCCCCATCTGTCTGGGAAACTCCCAGGCCTAGGTTCAGTGGGAGGACTGCTCCTAGGCCTGACTTCCCCTTCTCCTCCAGTGACTCTGCCTGTCTCTATCAAGCTGGACAATCAAGAATTTCATACCCTGGCTCTTGTGGACTCTGGTGCTGGTGGAAACTTTATTTTAAAACAATTGAGGGAACACCTCTGGATTCCCACCATCTGCTCCCCAGTACTCTTTTCTTCCATCCATGGAGAGCCACTGCCTGGTCAAGTTACCCATACCACAGCTGCTATCCTTCTCCACACTGGGTCTGTGCACATGGAGTCCATCTCCTTCCACATTCTGAACAAGGCTATACATCCTGTGGTCTTAGTCCTGCCATGGCTACAACAGCACCCCCCATTTGACAGGGCCACCTTACAACTTTCCCGCTGGGGTTCCTCCTGCCACGCCAACTGACTGGAGCCCATCTCGCCTTTACCCTGCCTTAGTACTTCGCTTTTACTACCTGGCCTTCCTCCTCAATACTCAGCATATGCAGATGTGTTCTCCAAAAAAGTCGTGGACACTCTACCTCCATATCATACGTACGATTGTGCAATCAACTTGTTACCCAACACAGAGCCTCCTTGGGGCAGAATCTACCCATTGTCACTCACAGAGACTCAGGCCATGTCGGAGTACATCCGCGAGAACCTGGCTAAGAGGTCCATTTGACCCTCCAAGTCTCCTTCCAGAGCGGGTCTTTTCTTTGTAGGGAGAAAAGATGGACCGCTCCGTCCCTGCATCGACTACCGGGGTTTGAACGAGATTACCTTGAAAAACCGCTATCCACTAACTTTAATTTCTGAACTTTTTGACAGGCTCCAGGGAGCGAAAATCTTCTCCAAATTGGATCTCAGGGGAGGCTATAATTTAGTTCGAATCTGCAAAGGAGATGAATGTCCAGGCCTTCGGTCCAGGCCAGCTTTTAATACTCGAGACGGCCACTTTGAATACCTTGTGATGCCGTTTGGCCTTAACAATGCTCCAGCTATCTTCCAGAATTTAATGAACGAGGACTTCAGGGATATGTTAAACCAATGTGTTGTGGTCTATCTCGACGATATCTTAGTGTTCTCCAAAGACCTACAGAGCCACCGCCACGATGTCTCTCACGTCCTCCAGCGACTACGAGACAACCAGCTCTATGCCAAACTCGAAAAGTGTTCTTTCGAGCAGGCGACCATTCCCTTTCTTGGCTATAGTCTCCAGTCAAGGTTTCAGAATGGAGTCTTAGAAGTTGAAAAGCATTCGAGATTGGCCTCAGTCTACGGGCCTTCGGTCCTTACAAAGATTCCTTGGCTTTGCCAATTACTACTGGTCCTTCTTTCATCATTACTCCATTCTGACCACAGCCCTCATGGCCATGACTTGCAAGGGCGCTAATCCATCCCATTAGTCACCCGAAGCTATGACCACCTTCCAGGACCTCAAGACCACTTTTCTCCATGAGCCGTATCTCTGTCATCCGGATCCCAGACGCCCATTCATTGTCGAGGTCAATGCCTCTGATGTAGGAGTAGGGGCAGTCCTAAGCCAGTACTTGACTACTCATACCGTACATCCATGCTTCTTCTTTTCCAGACGCTTCTCCCCCGGAACTACGCTATAGGGAATAAGGAGCTACTGGCTATCAGGCTAGCCTTTGATGAATGGCGTCCCTGGCTCGAGGGAGCCCAGCATCAGATCACAGTATATACCAACCACAAAAACCTTGAGTACTTACACCGTGCTCAACATGCACAGTGGGACGCCCCTGAGGACTCTTGTAACCTCTGCCTATCCCTAGTGAGCTGTGGACCCATATCACCACTGATTTTATTGTGGACCTTCCTCCCTCCTTGAGTAACAACACCATTTGGGTCACAGTAGACAACTTTTCCAAAATGGCTCACTTCGTGGATCTCCCTGGTCTTCCATCGGCACATCAACTCGCGCAATTGTTTATCCACCATGTGTTCCGGCTCCACAGTCTTCCAAAACATATCCTTTCAGAACGTGGAGTCCAGTTTACTGCCCAATTCTGGAGGTCCCGCTGCAAAAAGTTCAATGTCTCTCTAGATTTCACCTCTGCTTATCACCCCCAAGCCAATGGGCAAGCGGAGAGAACTAACAGGACTCTTAAACAATTTCTTTGGGCCTATGTTAACCTCCAAAAAAATGATTGGTCTGACCTCCTTCCCTGGGCTGAGTTCGCCTTGAATTCACACCCTTCATCATCCACTGATTCATCACCTTTCCAGGTAGTCTATGGACGTCAGCCTCTCCCACCACTACCACTTCCATTATCTGTTCCCTCACCAGTGACCCAGTCAACCGCCCAGGAGTTACATCAACTCTGGAACTACACAAAACAGTTGCTACAGCAAGCATCCCAAAGGGCTAAAAGGTTCTTTGATGCTCATCACCGAGAAGTACCCCAGTTTAAACTAGGCGACAAGATGTGGCTCAGCACCTGGTTTATCCGTCTCAAGCTTCCTTCACCTCGCTTTGTTCCCAGGTACATTGATCCCTTTCCGGTGCTCCGCCATTTGGGTCCAGTCTCCTACAAACTCCGGCTTCCCTCCTTTCTCAAGATCCACAACGCCTTCCATGTATCCTGACTAAAACCCTTAGTAATGTCTGGATTCTCCAGGAATCCACCGGACCATCAACCATTGTCATCCGAAGTGGACGTGACATACCAAGCTCAAGATGTCCTTGATGTGCGTAAACGTGGAAAGAAATGGGAGAACCTCCTGTCTTGGGAAGGCTTCAGACCAGAAGAAAACAGCTGGGAGCCTGCCACTAATATTCTTGATAAGGATCTCATCAAGCAATTTCATGCCACGTATCCTCTGAAACCCAAACCCCCGGGGGGCCTAAGGAAGGGGGGTACTGTTATGACCGTCGGCCGCGGCCATCCACGGCCAACCCAACTCACGTCATGTCATGCCTGGCTCTCCACTCCGGGTGAACTCGTGGCTGTGGCCAACCGTTACCGCCACGTTCCTCCTGGCACTCTGTGCCCCACGTTGTGGCTGGGATGCCGTTGACCAACACTCTGACTCCGAGCCTTCTTAGGTGCGTGCGCCATCTGTCCTCCCTTTAAAGGCCCGATGGCGGGAACTCCAGGATCGTCCCCGGCTGATGACATCACAAGCCTGAGATATTTAAACAGATTCTCTGGCCTATGCTAACTGACTTGGCAAGGACTTCCCTGAGCTCCTCTGGTGCTTGTTCCTGTTCTCCGGACCTGCGGTTCCTGCTTTAGATCTTTGTTGTCTGACTGTGGACTCTGGCTCTGGGTACCCGCTCCTCGGGGACCTGCTCTGCACTTCCTTTCTTAGAACTCTGTCTCTGCTCCTCGGGTTAGCCACTGCACTACTTCACCAGAGAACCTGCCTCCACGCTTCCCCGCTCCTCGGAGTAGCCTCAGCGTTACCACACCAGAGATCCTGTCTCTACACTTCCCTGCTCCTTGGTAAACCTCAGCATTTCTACACCAGAGATCCTTTCTCTACACTTCCCCACTCCTCGGGGTAGCCTCAGTGTTTCTACACCAGAGATCCTGTCTCTACGCTTCCCCGCTCCTCGGGTAGCATCAACATCATATACCAGAGACCCTGTCTCCACCTACGTTTCTACACCAGAGATCCTGTTTCCACGCTTCCCCACTCCTTGGGGCAGCCTCAGCATTACCACATCAGGGGTCCTGTCTTCACGCTCTCCGTTCCTTGGGGCCTGACCTGCACGCTTCTGCATTGGAGATCCTTCCTCTGGTATATCCACTCTCCAGACCTGCCCAGCACTGCAATATCATTGAACTGACTCTCTCTGTCCCCACTCCTTGGGGTTCTCCTCAGTATTGCTACAGTCCAGGTGCCTGCGATCATGTGGCTGTGATGCAGGCAGTTCTCCTACACCTCTTCTCTGCTTGACCACAGCTGTGGTCCTGTTGCCTTTGTTTCCAGACAACCTCGCCTCCTGACGGTGGGGACCTGTGGGGCCCAACCCCTCAGGTAGTGTCAACCGACACCTCGGGCCAAGGGTCCATGAAACCTACAAAACCTAACATGAAGATTCATGTCTTCATAGCCAACTTTGGGCAGGTTCTCATTATGCTAGAAGCCCAATGGAACAAAAGAAAATATCAATAAATGAATAAAGACTTAACAGACACCTGTACCAATCTACCCCCTTCCCCAATTCCTTTTTGTCTCTTTCAGCCATTTTCACAGTCCAGTTTCCCCTATTTTGATACCCAATCCTATGAGGCTGGATCTTCCAACTCCCATTATCTGTGTCATAGGCTTACCCAGCAAACATGGGAGGAACCTGTCTCCCCACCCTTTTTCTTTCAGACTTTGAGGCTGATATTCAAAGAAAGACAAGTTCTTAAATTTGTAAATCGTTGTCATCGTGATTTGGAATGACTGTATATAAAATGGCTAAATAAATAAGCAAACAAATAAATAAATAAATAGATTAGGGACCTATTTTCAGCTGGATTTAGGAACCTAACAGGCTAATTTTAAATTGAGCATGTATGCATCCATACATGCACGTAATGGAGTGTGAGCAAAGATATGTAGGCATTTTAAATCATGCGCACAATTTTGCACATGTTTTAAAATACACCAACTGCACTTAAGTATGTTCCTAATTTTAAGAGGTTACTTGAGCATAGTGCATGTGTATTCCATAGATCTTTGACAGCTTTTACATGCGTACGTAAGCGGATTTTAAAACATGCTCATGCAAGGGACATTCCCAGTTTTCCAATGAGTCCACTAGTATGTCCATTTATTCTTGAGGTCTTCCAGACCCCTCTGGCTCATCATCATGCATGCCCCCCCAGTTGAACTGGACTCCTAACCCTGTTGTGTAAGCCCTAAAGTGCAACATCTGCAGACTGGCTCCTCATCAGGAGCAGCAGTAAAGTTAAACGGATAAAAGCCTACACGCATTGTGGTTTCCTGTTTTAAAATATGAAGTTATGTGCGAAAGTGGTGGCCCCGCCCATGCCCTGCTCTTTTCTGCCCCCTTATATTTCACATGGGTAGATATGCTTGTAATTTGCATCTTTCTAAAATCTGTGTTGCTTGCGCACAGCCTACATTGGGGATGGATTCTTCGGGGCAGGAGCCCCCCTTCCGGAGATCGTTTCTTCTTTGGGGCAGGAGCCCCCCCTTTCAGAGATCGTTTCTTCTTCAGGGTAGGAGCCCCCCCCCCCTTCCAGGGATCATTTCTTCTTCAGAGCAGGAGCCCCCGCTGGGATGAGGTGAGTGGCCTCCCGATGTCCGACGCCTCGACGCAGCCCAGCATAAACGCGCTGACGTCATCCAGCCATGACAAGAGAGCCCTTTAAATGTCGGGCTCTCTGCAGCGGCATGCCACCTTACCCTCCACCTGCGACCAGCTTCCACCATCCGGGCAGGAGCCCCCTTGCCATCTCAGGGGCAGGAGCCCCCACGCCACATCGGGGATCGATTCTTCAGGGCAGGAGCTCCCCCTTCCTGGGAGCATTTCTTCTTCGGGGCAGGAGCCCCCCCCCTTCCAGGGATTGTTTCTTTTTCGGGGCAGGAGCCCCCACTGGGATGAGGTGAGTGGCCTCCTGATGTCCAACGCAGCCCGGCACAAACGTGCTGACATCATCCAGCCGTGTCGTGTGCACAAAGGAGCACAACCAAAGGAGAATGCCCCTTTGTGCGCCCCTTCGTGCACTCCCAAAAAACAGTACAACCGTACTACAACCTCCTAAGGAAAGGTAACAAAATTATCTTGCAAACCAACAAGAAATGGCAATCACTCACCCACCAGAAAACATACAACCAGAGTCCCAAAAGGAAAGCAACAAGGACTAGCTAAAGGAATCGACAAAAGAAAGAAATAACAAGAAACCACAGAAGGCAACACAAAAAATGAAAGAACCAAAGAAATATGTCAATCAACAACAAGAAAACATCACCCGAATTAACACTAAGTCATTCAGCAGCTACATAACATTATCATTCCTCCTATTCAATGCACAATCTATAGTAAAGAAAATACCAGTCATATCCAACCTACTCGATAATCATAAACCTGATTTCATAGCCATCACGGAAACATGGATAAAAAACACCGACACAGTCCTAATCAACCAAATAAATAACCCCAACTACAGAACGTTCTCAATCCCCCGACCAAAAAAGGAAAGGAGAAGGACTAATGCTCATCATAAAAAAACTACAGATGAAACTTCTCCAAACCAACATCAACCTACCACTGGAAATCACTCTATTCGACTCACCTCATCTACAGATATGCCTAGTTTACTGTCCCCCCAACTCTCTAGATCGGAACAACTCAACCCTTATAGAATTCTTCTTATCTAAGCTTACTATCACCAAACCCATCATCATCTTAGGAGACTTTAACATCCACACCGATGCAACTCCCCAATCCCCCACCTGCAAAATAATAGATGCACCATCAACACTTGGACTTAATCAAATCATCAAAGTTCCAACGCACAAAGCAGGGCACACACTAGACCTCGTCCTCGTCATCATCAACACCAACATACGGACTATCCACCATATAATTACCACTAATATACCATGGTCAGACCACTTGCTAATCTACACCAAACTGTCCTCCAACTATATACTGACAGCAGAAAAAAACCCACCTAAAACTTTCTCCTACAGACCACCATTCAACATAGAGACACTTTAAGATAATCTACAAATAGAACTAACAAACCTAGAATTATCCAATGCAGAAAACGCCACCTCATCTTGGCTCAAAATTACGAAAACAATAGCTGATAAGATAAACCCCATGATAAAGAAAATTATAAGAAACCCAAAATACCAAAACCAATGGTACAATGAAAACATCAGCGCAGCCAAACGCGAACTCAGAAAAAAAGAAAAAACCTGGAAGATCAACAAAACACCTAACAACTAAATGCATACCGAGCACAATTAGCATACTACAAAAAAATTATCCTCGAGGCAAAAAAAGACTTCTACACTAAAGAAATAAACGAATTCCTTCATAACCCAAGCATGTTATTCAATATAGTACATAGTCTAACCAAATCCACCAATAAACAGAAAATACCAAACTCCAAGCTATCAAGCAATGACCTTGCAGACTTCTTTAATGATAAAATAAAAAAACCCTCGTAAACAACCTCAACAACACACAAGATATAAAAATACTAATTAATCAAACATCAAGTTGGCCCAACTTTGAACCAACATCATCGCTGGAAGTCCAAAACATCATAAAAAGAATTAATCCAGCCAAACACCCTATTGACAGCATACCCATACAGACAATCAAAGCAATTGAACCATCAATATCCAAAACATTAACTGACATCATGAACCTATCACTCACAGAAGGAACCTACCCTGAATGCCTAAAATCTGAAATTATCAAACCCATCCTAAAAAAGACCAACTTTGATCCAGAAAATCTGCTAAACTACCGTCCAATATCAAATCTACCATTCATGGCCAAAATCATTGAAAAAATTGTCCACTCACAACTCAGTGACCACCTGGAAAGGAACAACATTCTACATCCCACGCAATTCGGCTTCAGGAAAGAACTAAACATGGAAACCCTACTCCTATCATTACATGACACCATCCTCAAAGGCTTTGACAAGGGCCACAGCTACTTTCTAATTCTACTAGACCTATCTGCAGCCTTCAACACAGTAAACCATGCAATACTGATCAACCGCCTCACCAAAATCAGATTAAAGGATACAACACTGCAATGGTTCTCATCTTATCTAACACAAAGAACATACCAGGTATCAATCAATGACATCCTTTCAAGGAAAATAAACCTTGACACAGGAGTTCCCCAAGGATCAGCACTATCAGCAACGCTTTTCAACATTTACCTTCTACCGATATGCCACTTCCTATCGAAACTGAAACTGAACCACTTCATTTACGCTGATGACATACAAATACTCAACCCAATACAAAACTCTCTAGAAGATACATACAAAAAAAGGCCAACTACCTCACAAAAATAAAACAATTGCTAAATAACATGAGACTCATTCTAAACATTGATAAGACCGAAATTATCCTGCTAGACAGAAAAAACAATCCCATACCCATGCCACCCCTCAACATAACGAATTATAACACAGCAATCTCCCCCGTCACACACGCATGCAACCTTGGAGTCATAATTGACAAGGAACTATCCTTCAAGAACCACATCTCCGTAAAAATAAAAGACGGTTACCACAAACTCCTAACACTACGACACTTAAAACCATTCCTGTCTCCCAATGATTTCAGAACAGTACTCCAATTACTCATCTTCTCCAACTGGATTACTGCAACTTGCTGCTGTTCAACTTACCTCTCACCACCATCCGACCCCTCCAAATCCTTCAAAATACAGCTGCCTGAATACTCACAAGAACAAGAAAATTCGATCACCTTACCCCTACTCTCATTTCACTACACTGGCTTCCAATAAAATACAGGATTGACTACAAAATACTCTCCATAATTCACAAAATAATATACAAAAAACAAACTAACTGGCTCAGTGCATCCATAAAACTCCACGCACCAAACAGAAATCTCTGATCAGCGAGCAAAGGCCTAATAAAAATCCCATCATCCCGGCACAAACTCATCTCAACCCGGAAGAGAGCCATATCCCTTGGAAGCCCAGAACTCTGGAACTCCCTACCAATAGACCTGAGAACACAACAAAACATAAAAACCTTCAAAAAAGACCTAAAAACTTGGATGTTTACAAAAGCCTACCAAACCTCCAAATGTCACCATTCTTAAAATGACTATACCAGAGTAAACTAAACAAAACTACACCTTAACAACTCTATGAAACAGCATAAACGAGATTGACTAAAGAAAAATACCACAAACTAATATATGTTTTATTAATTGTTTAAATCAATCCTTTGTAAATCATTGTGACTCTAAAAATGTATATACGAGATTGACCAAAAACACTACGTTAACTAATATATGCCTATATGATTATAAAATCGATCCTTTGCAAACCGTTGTGATGACGATATCGAACGACGGTATATAAAACTCAATAAATAAATAAATATACAGATGTATGTAAGCAGTTTTGCACGAACAACGCTTTTAAAATCAACCTCTAAGTTTTTAGCTGAAAATTAACAAATTTTTCCTAAAATTTAGGGGTCTAAATTTAGGCCTGCTATTCATTTCCCTAGATTTAGGATCCTCAATTAGGTATCTAGTGTTGCAAATCAGTGTTAAGCCATTAATTTTGTTTACTTTAACTCAACCCCTGTAGCAACCCACTTTTTAGAGACCTAAATTTAGGAATCTAGAGAAACTAGGAGGTCCATAGTCAGCTGCTAAGCAGCTCAGCTCGTTTAGCCGGACAAACTTATCCATCTAACTTATCCTATATATTCAGCAGAATGGCCATGCTGTTTAATGTATCTGAATATCTTAAAGTTAGCCAGACAAGTTTATCCAGCTAACTTTGGATAGGTGTACAGGCCAACCAGAGTTAACAGGATACGTTATCTGGCTAACTCAGTTCCTCCCAGTTAGTTTCCCGAAATGCCTTTGACTTATGGGTAGAAATCCCTGGTGTATCAGGGAAGACTACAGTGATAGGGGTATACTACCGTCCACCTGGTCAAGATGGTGAGATGGACAGTGAAATGCTAAGAGAAATTAGGGAAGCTAACCAAATTGGTAGTGCAGTAATAATGGGAGACTTCAATTACCCCAATATAGACTGGGTAAATGTATCATCGGGTCACGCTAGAGAGATAACGTTCCTGGATGGAATAAATGATAGCTTTATGGAGCAATTGGTTCAGGAACCGACGAGAGAGGGAGCAATTTTAGATCTAATTCTCAGTGGAGCACAGGACTTGGTGAGAGAGGTAACGGTGGTGGGGCCGCTTGGCAATAGTGATCATAATATGATCAAATTTGATTTAATGACTGGAAAAGGAACAGTGTGCAAATCCAAGGCTCTCGTGCTAAACTTTCAAAAGGGAAACTTTGATAAAATGAGAAAAATTGTTAGAAAAAAACTGAAAGGAGCAGCTACAAAAGTAAAAAATGTCCAAGAGGCGTGGTCATTGTTAAAAAATACCATTCTAGAAGCACAGTCCAGATGTATTCCACACATTAAGAAAGGTGGAAAGAAGGCAAAACGATTACCGGCATGGTTAAAAGGGGAGGTGAAAGAAGCTATTTTAGCCAAAAGATCTTCATTCAAAAATTGGAAGAAGGATCCAACAGAAGAAAATAGGATAAAGCATAAACATTGGCAAGTTAAATGTAAGACATTGATAAGACAGGCTAAGAGAGAATTTGAAAAGAAGTTGGCTGTAGAGGCAAAAACTCACAGTAAAAACTTTTTTAAATATATCCGAAGCAGAAAGCCTGTGAGGGAGTCAGTTGGGCCGTTAGATGATCGAGGGGTTAAAGGGGCACTTAGAGAAGATAAGGCCATCGCGGAAAGATTAAATGATTTCTTTGCTTCGGTGTTTACTGAAGAGGATGTTGGGGAGGTACCCGTAATGGAGAAGGTTTTCATGGGTAATGATTCAGATGGACTGAATCAAATCACGGTGAACCTAGAAGATGTGGTAGGCCTGATTGACAAACTGAAGAGTAGTAAATCACCTGGACTGGATGGTATACACCCCAGAGTTCTGAAGGAACTAAAAAATGAAATTTCTGACCTATTAGTAAAAATTTGTAACTTATCATTAAAATCATCCATTGTACCTGAAGACTGGAGGATAGCAAATGTAACCCCAATATTTAAAAAGGGCTCCAGGGGCGATCCGGGAAACTACAGACTTCAGTGCCAGGAAAAATAGTGGAAAGTGTTCTAAACATCAAAATCACAGAACATATAGAAAGACATGGTTTAATGGAACAAAGTCAGCATGGCTTTACCCAGGGCAAGTCTTGCCTCACAAATCTGCTTCACTTTTTTGAAGGAGTTAATAAACATGTGGATAAAGGTGAACCGGTAGATATAGTATACTTGGATTTTCAGAAGGCGTTTGACAAAGTTCCTCATGAGAGGCTTCTAGGAAAAGTAAAAAGTCATGGGATAGGTGGCGATGTCCTTTCGTGGATTGCAAACTGGCTAAAAGACAGGAAACAGAGAGTAGGATTAAATGGGCAATTTTCTCAGTGGAAGGGAGTGGACAGTGGAGTGCCTCAGAGATCTGTATTGGGACCCTTACTGTTCAATATATTTATAAATGATCTGGAAAGAAATACGACGAGTGAGATAATCAAATTTGCAGATGACACAAAATTGTGCAGAGTAGTTAAATCACAAGCAGATTGTGATAAATTGCAGGAAGACCTTGTGAGACTGGAAAATTGGGCATCCAAATGGCAGATGAAATTTAATGTGGATAAGTGCAAGGTGATGCATATAGGGAAAAATAACCCATGCTATAATTACACGATGTTGGGTTCCATATTAGGTGCTATAACCCAAGAAAGAGATCTAGGTGTCATAGTGGATAACACATTGAAATCGTCAGTTCAGTGTGCTGCGGCAGTCAAAAAAGCAAACAGAATGTTGGGAATTATTAGAAAAGGAATGATGAATAAAACGGAAAATGTCATAATGCCTCTGTATCGCTCCATGGTGAGACCGCACCTTGAATACTGTGTACAATTCTGGTCGCCGCATCTCAAAAAAGATATAATTGCAATGGAGAAGGTACAGAGAAGGGCTACCAAAATGATAAGGGGAATGGAACAACTCCCCTATGAGGAAAGACTAAAGAGGTTAGGACTTTTCAGCTTGGAGAAGAGACGACTGAGGGGGGATATGATAGAGGTGTTTAAAATCATGAGAGGTCTAGAACGGGTAGATGTGAATCGGTTATTTACTCTTTCGGATAGTAGAAGGACTAGAGGACACTCCATGAAGTTAGCATGGGGCACATTTAAAACTAATCGGAGAAAGTTCTTTTTTACTCAACGCACAATTAAACTCTGGAATTTGTTGCCAGAGAATGTGGTTCGTGCAGTTAGTATAGCTGTGTTTAAAAAAGGATTGGATAAGTTCTTGGAGGAGAAGTCCATTACCTGCTATTAAGTTCACTTAGAGAATAGCCACTGCCATTAGCAATGGTTACATGGAATAGACTTAGTTTTTGGGTACTTGCCAGGTTCTTATGGCCTGGATTGGCCACTGTTGGAAACAGGATGCTGGGCTTGATGGACCCTTGGTCTGACCCAGTATGGCATTTTCTTATGTTCTTATGTTCTTATCTAGGCAAAGTATAGCCAGATAAAAAGTTATCCAGCTTGAATTTAGCTGGATAAGTGCCCAAACATTAATTTAAACAGATAACTTCTGTTATCTGGATAAATGCTCCTGAATATGGACCAATGGGAGCCTAAATTCAGGCACTCAGAATTTCAAATGCACCAAATTAGGTGCCTAACTCCCAGAGTTAATCATCTTCTTTCTGTTTTCATCACTCTTGGCCATGGTGGGGTAGGGGACAAGGCAGGACTGAAACCATGTTCTGCCTCCTCACAACAGAATATCATGAATTAGATCTGAAATATGTGTATAATTCAGCCTATTGCTTGTTTCTTTTACACCCTTTTGAAAACAAGAGCCCATATAAACTCAGATATGCTTGAAAACAATCCTGCGCTATAGTTCCGTATGGAGTACAGAGGCAGTCTTGCAACCTATGATTAGTCAGCCCATTGCTGTACCGGCTTCATAATATAAGCCAAAACAAGCACATTGAGGCATTATATGAAGGTTGCAAGGCACTCACACCAAACGATTGGATTTCCCATTTATATAGTTGAATCTTATTTGTGTGATTGAAAACATATTTAAGCATGATTTTTAGAAGCAAAAAATGAATACATAAATCTGTGTAAACTATACATTTAGTCATATACCAGTTTGATAAGGTTCAAAACACAAATAACTAAATAATCATCTTCATCTACAAATAGGTTTCACAATTAACTTCTTTTCTGCTATTCAGGCTGATCCAGTCCAGCAAATAACCCATTGTTGGCCATATTTACTAAGTCACAGTAAAATGTTGCTAAAAGCACTGTTTTAGCACAGGAGAAAACTTTGCTGGATTTACTAAACTGCAGTCACTGGACTACTTCAGTTTAATAAATCCTGCAGAAATGTATACTTGCATATCATGAGGCTCATTAACACAGCTGCATTAGGCCTGATTTAAGCCTCAGGAAATAAGACAATGAAGGTTTGCAATAATTGCAGATTTCACCCATTATTTCCAGTGACAGCACAATAATATATTTTACCGTTCATTAAATCGCTTTTACCATGCATAAATGCTTCATCATAGCTTAGTAAATAAAACCCTATATGAATGGACTTATAGTCCTGCTTTTCTTACAGCAATCCAAGTTATGATCCATGCATGCAAAAGAATAAAACCAGGACTGGATTAGCTTGATGAACAGAAATAGTTTCAGTTGGAAACGCTTTCTACAAGAACATACCAAATGATTAGACTACTTTAAACAAGAAAGGAAGTGAAAATTATGCGTAAGAGTGAATTCTCCAGCATGTTTCAACTTTACCATATTGGAAATTACCTGAACCTGATATTTTCATTAGGGTAAATTCTAGGCCCATGGTTGGCCTTCACCCCATATTTGAATCTGCTCAGCCTACCCTGAGCAAAATTACTGTGCTTCTGGACAGCCTGATTCTATCACCTCATAAGCACTGTTCTGACTTGAGTTGAAATATGCTAAAAATATACAAATTCTTTATCATTAACCAAATAATTCTGATATCTTTAAGTCAATCACTCTGAACTGAAATATAATTCAAGACATACCTGATTTGTTGAACGCTTGTTCTTCTGCAAAAATATTTTAGAACATGTAAGATTATTCATATTTACAATTGACTTTTTAATGATCTTCAATTTTCATTAATATTATAAAAGCAATAGCCAAAAATATTTATACATGCAATGTGGTTATATTTATGCAGTACTTATAATACTCAAAAAAATGAATCATACAGTGGATTCTATACAAGATAAATAGATATATGAATAAAATTAATGACAATGATAAATTAGAACCCTTTATAAAAACACATTTTTACCTATTTATGTCATACATAAATTCATTCTTAATTATTCTCATTATCAGAATAAAATCAATAGGTATGGGATTACTAGGCAGGCATGATGGTTCACTAAAACTTAAGATATTTTATTCTAGAATGCAATATATTTATGATAAACAGTGAAAAATGTTTCTTCCTAAAACAGGCTTTCTAAAGATTTTCTTCGTGCTAGTCTTACAAGAAGTTAATCTGCCCAAGTGGACTACCAATTTGCTTGCAAAAAATCATCAAAATACATAAATTTATGTTGTTGAATAAACTTGTGATAGGTTGGCTAGATGAGTGACTAGAAAGATGAGCTTCACATGGAAAATTGAGTTTTAAATGCTTCCTTGAGCACTTTATTTTAAAACTTTTACAATCTGAAGGCTATGCCTCTGGACATAAGAATCTCTGGCCTGCCTCAGCAGAAACAAAGCATAAAAAGTCTTTTGATCCTTACCTCAGAGAATTAAGAAAGTCCAGGACTATTAGTGCAGCAATAGGGGTATGCATGAAAACTTTTGTTTTACTTCCCATTTTTTCTTCTTTTGTTCATTTTGTTTTATAGTTTGTCATTTATGGTGCATTTGTGGTTTATGTCATTTCCATTAAGGTCAATGGGGGAAGCAAGGCTTCAGATTTTTTACTACAACATTGGGGTTTTCCATCTAAGCTTTTTGAAACTTGCAGGTAGGTATCAGAAGCAGTGGCAAGAGCATCCCAAGGCACTGAGAGAAAACGGCAAGGAAGCCAGAGCGGAGGCATCAATTAACCAAGGCACAGAGAAAGGGCCCAAGGCAGAAAGAGCAGAGGCAAAAACATCCCAAGACACCAAGGTGAGGCAAAGCAGCAGAACCACCGACGTGAATACCCCAAAGCATGAGAGAGGGCCAAGACAAAATCAGCATCAGTAACCATGTTCCAAAGCACCAAGGGAGGGGGCAAGGCAGCAGTAGTAGAAGCATGTATTTTGGGGGGGTTTTAGCAAGCGACACAACTTCCAAAGATTGTTTTCTCCAGGAAGAATAGCGTGCACTAAAGAAATATTATAATACCTCGCAGGTTAAAAAATATAAATACAATTTTTAGCTCAGGCCTGTGAATGTGAGAAGGAAAAATGATATGAAGGTATGGTTTTCCTCCACACTGGTCACTGGAAAGCTTTGGTCCATACATACCTGCAGTGGATTTACTTTATCCTTTGTTCTGATACCCAAGGCACTGAGAGGCATGGCAGAGGAAACAGTGGTATCAACACCCTAAGGAATTGAGCGAAGGAAGAGCAACTACACCCTGGCTATTTTCCTCTGCCTCAGATCCCAGCTCAAGATGACGCAGCTGCCATCCATGCACTCCAGCCCAAGGGCTGAAGATCAGAGGCATCAACACCTGAAGGTACTGAATGAGTTCTTAGGCAGAGTTAAACGAAAGACAAGGCAACAAGAGAGCCCAGCACCAATTACCTTTCTCTCTGGTCAGTGCAGGAAATGTGACAAACAGAAGACTGCCTCCCTAGTGCCACTCAAGCACTGAAGTCCTTCAAATTGAGCTTAGAGCTAAGAGAAATTAGGGAAGCTAACCAAATTGGTAGTGCAGTAATAATGGGAGACTTCAATTACCCCAATATAGACTGGGTAAATGTATCATCGGGTCACGCTAGAGAGATAACGTTCCTGGATGGAATAAATGATAGCTTTATGGAGCAATTGGTTCAGGAACCGACGAGAGAGGGAGCAATTTTAGATCTAATTCTCAGTGGAGCACAGGACTTGGTGAGAGAGGTAACGGTGGTGGGGCCGCTTGGCAATAGTGATCATAATATGATCAAATTTGATTTAATGACTGGAAAAGGAACAGTGTGCAAATCCAAGGCTCTCGTGCTAAACTTTCAAAAGGGAAACTTTGATAAAATGAGAAAAATTGTTAGAAAAAAACTGAAAGGAGCAGCTACAAAAGTAAAAAATGTCCAAGAGGCGTGGTCATTGTTAAAAAATACCATTCTAGAAGCACAGTCCAGATGTATTCCACACATTAAGAAAGGTGGAAAGAAGGCAAAACGATTACCGGCATGGTTAAAAGGGGAGGTGAAAGAAGCTATTTTAGCCAAAAGATCTTCATTCAAAAATTGGAAGAAGGATCCAACAGAAGAAAATAGGATAAAGCATAAACATTGGCAAGTTAAATGTAAGACATTGATAAGACAGGCTAAGAGAGAATTTGAAAAGAAGTTGGCTGTAGAGGCAAAAACTCACAGTAAAAACTTTTTTAAATATATCCGAAGCAGAAAGCCTGTGAGGGAGTCAGTTGGACCGTTAGATGATCGAGGGGTTAAAGGGGCACTTAGAGAAGATAAGGCCATCGCGGAAAGATTAAATGATTTCTTTGCTTCGGTGTTTACTGAAGAGGATGTTGGGGAGGTACCCGTAATGGAGAAGGTTTTCATGGGTAATGATTCAGATGGACTGAATCAAATCACGGTGAACCTAGTAGATGTGGTAGGCCTGATTGACAAACTGAAGAGTAGTAAATCACCTGGACTGGATGGTATACACCCCAGAGTTCTGAAGGAACTAAAAAATGAAATTTCTGACCTATTAGTAAAAATTTGTAACTTATCATTAAAATCATCCATTGTACCTGAAGACTGGAGGATAGCAAATGTAACCCCAATATTTAAAAAGGGCTCCAGGGGCGATCCGGGAAACTACAGACTTCAGTGCCAGGAAAAATAGTGGAAAGTGTTCTAAACATCAAAATCACAGAACATATAGAAAGACATGGTTTAATGGAACAAAGTCAGCATGGCTTTACCCAGGGCAAGTCTTGCCTCACAAATCTGCTTCACTTTTTTGAAGGAGTTAATAAACATGTGGATAAAGGTGAACCGGTAGATATAGTATACTTGGATTTTCAGAAGGCGTTTGACAAAGTTCCTCATGAGAGGCTTCTAGGAAAAGTAAAAAGTCATGGGATAGGTGGCGATGTCCTTTCGTGGATTGCAAACTGGCTAAAAGACAGGAAACAGAGAGTAGGATTAAATGGGCAATTTTCTCAGTGGAAGGGAGTGGACAGTGGAGTGCCTCAGAGATCTGTATTGGGACCCTTACTGTTCAATATATTTATAAATGATCTGGAAAGAAATACGACGAGTGAGATAATCAAATTTGCAGATGACACAAAATTGTGCAGAGTAGTTAAATCACAAGCAGATTGTGATAAATTGCAGGAAGACCTTGTGAGACTGGAAAATTGGGCATCCAAATGGCAGATGAAATTTAATGTGGATAAGTGCAAGGTGATGCATATAGGGAAAAATAACCCATGCTATAATTACACGATGTTGGGTTCCATATTAGGTGCTATAACCCAAGAAAGAGATCTAGGTGTCATAGTGGATAACACATTGAAATCGTCAGTTCAGTGTGCTGCGGCAGTCAAAAAAGCAAACAGAATGTTGGGAATTATTAGAAAAGGAATGATGAATAAAACGGAAAATGTCATAATGCCTCTGTATCGCTCCATGGTGAGACCGCACCTTGAATACTGTGTACAATTCTGGTCGCCGCATCTCAAAAAAGATATAATTGCAATGGAGAAGGTACAGAGAAGGGCTACCAAAATGATAAGGGGAATGGAACAACTCCCCTATGAGGAAAGACTAAAGAGGTTAGGACTTTTCAGCTTGGAGAAGAGACGACTGAGGGGGGATATGATAGAGGTGTTTAAAATCATGAGAGGTCTAGAACGGGTAGATGTGAATCGGTTATTTACTCTTTCGGATAGTAGAAGGACTAGGGGACACTCCATGAAGTTAGCATGGGGCACATTTAAAACTAATCGGAGAAAGTTCTTTTTTACTCAACGCACAATTAAACTCTGGAATTTGTTGCCAGAGAATGTGGTTCGTGCAGTTAGTATAGCTGTGTTTAAAAAAGGATTGGATAAGTTCTTGGAGGAGAAGTCCATTACCTGCTATTAAGTTCACTTAGAGAATAGCCACTGCCATTAGCAA
The DNA here is from genome assembly GCF_901001135.1 of Rhinatrema bivittatum. Taxonomy (NCBI): domain Eukaryota; kingdom Metazoa; phylum Chordata; class Amphibia; order Gymnophiona; family Rhinatrematidae; genus Rhinatrema; species Rhinatrema bivittatum. The sequence continues at coordinate 80,801 of NW_021820736.1, read as the reverse complement.
TGGTTACATGGAATAGACTTAGTTTTTGGGTACTTGCCAGGTTCTTATGGCCTGGATTGGCCACTGTTGGAAACAGGATGCTGGGCTTGATGGACCCTTGGTCTGACCCAGTATGGCATTTTCTTATGTTCTTATGTTCTTATCTAGGCAAAGTATAGCCAGATAAAAAGTTATCCAGCTTGAATTTAGCTGGATAAGTGCCCAAACATTAATTTAAACAGATAACTTCTGTTATCTGGATAAATGCTCCTGAATATGGACCAATGGGAGCCTAAATTCAGGCACTCAGAATTTCAAATGCACCAAATTAGGTGCCTAACTCCCAGAGTTAATCATCTTCTTTCTGTTTTCATCACTCTTGGCCATGGTGGGGTAGGGGACAAGGCAGGACTGAAACTATGTTCTGCCTCCTCACAACAGAATATCATGAATTAGATCTGAAATATGTGTATAATTCAGCCTATTGCTTGTTTCTTTTACACCCTTTTGAAAACAAGAGCCCATATAAACTCAGATATGCTTGAAAACAATCCTGCGCTATAGTTCCGTATGGAGTACAGAGGCAGTCTTGCAACCTATGATTAGTCAGCCCATTGCTGTACCGGCTTCATAATATAAGCCAAAACAAGCACATTGAGGCATTATATGAAGGTTGCAAGGCACTCACACCAAACGATTGGATTTCCCATTTATATAGTTGAATCTTATTTGTGTGATTGAAAACATATTTAAGCATGATTTTTAGAAGCAAAAAATGAATACATAAATCTGTGTAAACTATACATTTAGTCATATACCAGTTTGATAAGGTTCAAAACACAAATAACTAAATAATCATCTTCATCTACAAATAGGTTTCACAATTAACTTCTTTTCTGCTATTCAGGCTGATCCAGTCCAGCAAATAACCCATTGTTGGCCATATTTACTAAGTCACAGTAAAATGTTGCTAAAAGCACTGTTTTAGCACAGGAGAAAACTTTGCTGGATTTACTAAACTGCAGTCACTGGACTACTTCAGTTTAATAAATCCTGCAGAAATGTATACTTGCATATCATGAGGCTCATTAACACAGCTGCATTAGGCCTGATTTAAGCCTCAGGAAATAAGACAATGAAGGTTTGCAATAATTGCAGATTTCACCCATTATTTCCAGTGACAGCACAATAATATATTTTACCGTTCATTAAATCGCTTTTACCATGCATAAATGCTTCATCATAGCTTAGTAAATAAAACCCTATATGAATGGACTTATAGTCCTGCTTTTCTTACAGCAATCCAAGTTATGATCCATGCATGCAAAAGAATAAAACCAGGACTGGATTAGCTTGATGAACAGAAATAGTTTCAGTTGGAAACGCTTTCTACAAGAACATACCAAATGATTAGACTACTTTAAACAAGAAAGGAAGTGAAAATTATGCGTAAGAGTGAATTCTCCAGCATGTTTCAACTTTACCATATTGGAAATTACCTGAACCTGATATTTTCATTAGGGTAAATTCTAGGCCCATGGTTGGCCTTCACCCCATATTTGAATCTGCTCAGCCTACCCTGAGCAAAATTACTGTGCTTCTGGACAGCCTGATTCTATCACCTCATAAGCACTGTTCTGACTTGAGTTGAAATATGCTAAAAATATACAAATTCTTTATCATTAACCAAATAATTCTGATATCTTTAAGTCAATCACTCTGAACTGAAATATAATTCAAGACATACCTGATTTGTTGAACGCTTGTTCTTCTGCAAAAATATTTTAGAACATGTAAGATTATTCATATTTACAATTGACTTTTTAATGATCTTCAATTTTCATTAATATTATAAAAGCAATAGCCAAAAATATTTATACATGCAATGTGGTTATATTTATGCAGTACTTATAATACTCAAAAAAATGAATCATACAGTGGATTCTATACAAGATAAATAGATATATGAATAAAATTAATGACAATGATAAATTAGAACCCTTTATAAAAACACATTTTTACCTATTTATGTCATACATAAATTCATTCTTAATTATTCTCATTATCAGAATAAAATCAATAGGTATGGGATTACTAGGCAGGCATGATGGTTCACTAAAACTTAAGATATTTTATTCTAGAATGCAATATATTTATGATAAACAGTGAAAAATGTTTCTTCCTAAAACAGGCTTTCTAAAGATTTTCTTCGTGCTAGTCTTACAAGAAGTTAATCTGCCCAAGTGGACTACCAATTTGCTTGCAAAAAATCATCAAAATACATAAATTTATGTTGTTGAATAAACTTGTGATAGGTTGGCTAGATGAGTGACTAGAAAGATGAGCTTCACATGGAAAATTGAGTTTTAAATGCTTCCTTGAGCACTTTATTTTAAAACTTTTACAATCTGAAGGCTATGCCTCTGGACATAAGAATCTCTGGCCTGCCTCAGCAGAAACAAAGCATAAAAAGTCTTTTGATCCTTACCTCAGAGAATTAAGAAAGTCCAGGACTATTAGTGCAGCAATAGGGGTATGCATGAAAACGTTTGTTTTACTTCCCATTTTTTCTTCTTTTGTTCATTTTGTTTTATAGTTTGTCATTTATGGTGCATTTGTGGTTTATGTCATTTCCATTAAGGTCAATGGGGGAAGCAAGGCTTCAGATTTTTTACTACAACATTGGGGTTTTCCATCTAAGCTTTTTGAAACTTGCAGGTAGGTATCAGAAGCAGTGGCAAGAGCATCCCAAGGCACTGAGAGAAAACGGCAAGGAAGCCAGAGCGGAGGCATCAATTAACCAAGGCACAGAGAAAGGGCCCAAGGCAGAAAGAGCAGAGGCAAAAACATCCCAAGACACCAAGGTGAGGCAAAGCAGCAGAACCACCGACGTGAATACCCCAAAGCATGAGAGAGGGCCAAGACAAAATCAGCATCAGTAACCATGTTCCAAAGCACCAAGGGAGGGGGCAAGGCAGCAGTATTAGAAGCATGTATTTTGGGGGGGTTTTAGCAAGCGACACAACTTCCAAAGATTGTTTTCTCCAGGAAGAATAGCGTGCACTAAAGAAATATTATAATACCTCGCAGGTTAAAAAATATAAATACAATTTTTAGCTCAGGCCTGTGAATGTGAGAAGGAAAAATGATATGAAGGTATGGTTTTCCTCCACACTGGTCACTGGAAAGCTTTGGTCCATACATACCTGCAGTGGATTTACTTTATCCTTTGTTCTGATACCCAAGGCACTGAGAGGCATGGCAGAGGCTATTTTCCTCTGCCTCAGATCCCAGCTCAAGATGACGCAGCTGCCATCCATGCACTCCAGCCCAAGGGCTGAAGATCAGAGGCATCAACACCTGAAGGTACTGAATGAGTTCTTAGGCAGAGTTAAACGAAAGACAAGGCAACAAGAGAGCCCAGCACCAATTACCTTTCTCTCTGGTCAGTGCAGGAAATGTGACAAACAGAAGACTGCCTCCCTAGTGCCACTCAAGCACTGAAGTCCTTCAAATTGAGCTTAGACCTGGTTTTAGGCCAGGAGTGGCCCACAAAACATGTAGAGCAGGTCTTTTCTTAGTTGGGTTATATGGGAATGCAGCCCATAATGAATGGTATATGCCACTGAACACTAACTATCAGATAAGACTAATAGTCAGAAAGTACCATAAGGGAATTTGAAAATGACTTTGAAGACAAAGTTTAAGGCTGTGTGAAATTATTAAAGATAAACAGGTGGCGTTCCAGCCATCCACCCACTGGAGTCAACCCCATGGTATAGTCAGTAGTTTTGGGATGGTGGATCACCTGTATCATGTGTAACCAATTTGGACACCCACAGCATTCAGCAAGGGCCAATGCGGCAGGAGGGTGGGCAAAAGGATAAAGCATCTTGAGCACTGGCATCAGCATCCCAAGGCACTGAGTGCAGCATCAAAAGGAAAAGTGCTGAAGGGGAGGGGATCCAGCATAGAGACTGATTTTCTCTTTTCAATGCATTTGCTGATGCTGTTGCTTGTAGTAGGACACAGGGTCCTCAGCATGAAAGTTTGCCCAGCAAGCACCAAGAGAGGAGCAGGACAGCATGAGCAGTGGGCGAGGGTTGAGGACACCATAGTTATGGAATCAACATTCCAAGGCATCTAGGGACCCAAAGGCACCAAGAGAAGAACAGGACAGTACAGCTGAGGAAACAACACTCCATATCATCAGCTGTTACAGGTCTGGACTGTTGGAAGCTGTGACGTAACCTTAATGTTCAAAGTAAGTAGTTCAACAGAGAGAATGCATAGCCTCTTAATGATAAGTTCCAAAAACCGTTTAGTATTGTTTTGAGAAACAAAACATCTATGCAAAACAAGAAAGCCTAGTCTCTTTAGAAGCTGCAGCTCAGTTGCAGGGCAGATCAGGAGGTAAAACTGAAAGCAGGAAACAGGGAGAGAGAGAGAGAGAAACAAGGTGTGTTTTATGACACCAGCTCAGCCGCCTTGTCCAATTGCAAGCCATAAGTGCTAAATGGAGAAAGAGGGAAACAGTTTAATATTATCTTATTGGGTGCAATCATGCATTAGTTCAATACACACTAACATACACAAGAAGCTATTCAGCTTGGAGAAGAGATGGCTGAGGGAGAAGATGATAGAGGTCTTTAAAATCATGAGAGATCTTGAAAGAATAGATGTGAATCAGTTATTTACACTTTCGGATAATAGAAGGACTAGAGAGCACTCCATGAAATTAGCAAGTAGCACATTGAAGACTAATTGGAGAAAATTATTTATTACTCAATGCACAATTAAGCTCTGGAATTTGTTGCCAGAGGATGTGGTTAGTGCAGTTAGTGTAGCTGGGTTTAAAAAAGGCTTGGATAAGTTCTTGGAGAAGTCCATTAACTGCTATAAATCAAGTTGACTTAGGGACTGGCCTCTGCTATTACTGGCAGCAGTAGCATGGGATCTTCTTGGTGTTTGGGTACTTGCCAGGTTCTTATGGCCTGGATTGGCCTCTGTTGGAAACAGGATGCTGGGCTTGATGGACCCTTGGTCTGACCCAGCATGGCAATTTCTTATGTTCTTAACCTTTCCTCCCTTTCATACTTTTAGGAATTGATGTTCCCATCATGGACAAGGAGACCTGTAGCCATTCTGAGGCTTGAACATGAGCCATTTGATATTCGAATGATGGTCATTAATTTTGCTATGTTTGTTTGAGCCAAAGTTCACTGTAGGTATTCAGAGGATTGATTGTGAATTAGTTTCTTTAGGTAGATTCATCCCTATCACCTACTCGCATTCAAACAACAGAGGCCATAGTATCCCAAGGCACTGAGAGGGGCAAGGCAGCAGGAATAGTGGCATCAACACTCTAAGGCACTGAATAAAGGCCAAGGCAGAAGAAATGGAGGCAAAAACATTCCGAGGGGAAAAGAGAGGGCAGTGCTAAATTTCTGCCCATCCATTGGATGCAGCAAATGTGGCATACAGAAGACTGCCTACCTGGTACCACTCAGGGGCCCAGGTCTTTCTGATTAAGGTTAAGGCTGTGAATGATGTTAGACTGGTAGCACCTTGCAGTTCACTGGGATCAGCTCTTCTCATCTATGCGTTGTTTGGCGTTACAGCCCGAAATTGGTGTTAAAATTCATGAAAGGCTCAATACCTGATAACACTAATAGCCTGTAACTACCAAAAGGGAATTTGAAAAGAATTTTGAGCATATCTTATTACTTTGGGCCCACAGAGAGTTAGTTTTGCTTAAGAAGCAGTGCTGTGCTGCTGTGTCATGCAAACACATAGAAAATATGCAACATGGAACCAGCAGAACAAGAGCTTAGATCATTTACTTATGCACTGTTTGGAGGCTGCTTTCTAAACTTTCATTTCTCCGACTCTGGCATGCTTTCTTTAAAACAAACAAAACAAAAGTGGCTCTTCAAGCTGTATATTCTCTCCCTTGCTCCCTTATCACACACAGCCTCAGATTACAAAATATTTAAACCTTCCCCCCCCCCCCCCCACCCCCGAAACAATCAAGCCAGGATAGGATGGTTGAAGAATCCTACCAAGTGATTGGTCACAGCTTCTTTTTCCTCCCTCCCTACCCCCAGCTGGCTTAGTCAAAATAAATAAATAAACGTGCATTGCTTCCCCCATAGGTTTTAATTTGGAGAAAAACAACATAAATGACATAGAAACAAAATTTCTTTAGCAATTTTGTTTTATTTCAGATGTAAATGACACAAAATGAAATAGCTTATGTTGCTGATGTTTTCAAGTCATTTTCAAATGATGGCAGTATTCATACCAGCCATAGTAGTCATTTAAACTTTATCTCAGGGTTAAAATCAAAAGATAAGTTTAACATTCTTATTGAAAGGCTAGAAACTGATTCTGCCTTCCAGGTATCAAATGGCCTATCCCACATACAGGAAGCAGTCAATTGTTCTACTTCCTGTATAATTCTCCTATGCCCTTCTGTTCCTATGTGTTTTTAAGGCAGCAGACAGACTCAAAATCAGTTTCACTGAAATCACTTGGCTGTCTAACCAAACAGCAAGACCCTTTCCACTGGTAAACGTTTAAGCTTCTTAGTGCAAGGTTTAGCAACCCTGTCATATTCCCCTCTCCTCAGAGTGCTGCCAGTAGCCTCTTTAGTGCTTTATTGATCCCTCCTTTTCCAGGAAAAGAAATCTGCATTGGTATACAATCTAGCTGCATAGCAGTCAAGGGATGTAGGACCAAATATCAGTGAGTTATTATGCCTTTGGGTCTTTCATGTGATACAATCATTTTAAAACTGCATGGTTAATTAACATTGTCAATTGGTTTCTAAGGAGAAAAAAATGGAGAGTTTCTACAGCCTTGGGTTGCCTTTTCTCCCAAGTGTTTTTTTTGTCAGCAGCGCCTCCTTCCACCCTCATTGCCTTTAAGTGCATTCTTACCACCAGCCTGCGATCAGCTGTAACTAGAAACGGCTGATCGTTTTTGTTTTTTTTTTTATTATTGTCTCAAACCCAAGAGTCAGGGCTGCAGCAATTTTAGAAAAAGATCAGCTGTTGAAGGGCAGGCAGGAAGGAGATGCGTGGATAGCCACTCAAGAGGAAGGAAAAATTGTTGAGAATATTTTCAGCTGAGATGTTCATGGTGTAAAGTCTGGCTTCCTCGCTGCGCTCCCTGCACCCTTGTTGTCACCTGCCAGCAGCCAGGAGCTGCACTTAAGCTAGCATCTGCTTCCTGTGCTGCACGGGTGCAGTCTTGAGGTCTGAGATGCACATGGTTCATTCTGAAAGGCTTACACCTTGTACAGCTTAGAAAGCTGACACAGTATGAAGGGCTGCTCCTCTTGCCTTGCTGCCTTTTCTCCACTTCCACTGTTCATTTGATTTTCTCAGTGTTGGAAATCTAGAGAATTTCTCCTCCAACACAGAAAAGGGGAATATTGGAAAATTTAATTTTGAAAAAAAAAAAAAAAGTCCTATTCAGGAATAGATAAACCTCACTGTAAACAATTATTCACCTAGCATGATGTGCGCTGATATAGGCAGACAACAAATATTTTAAATAAATAAAATTACATCTCTACACATATTTTAAACAACAACCAGAATCTAGATTTAATTTGTTCAAATTAGTGTACCCCTTGGAAAAAACTAGAAAGCTACCATTGACTTTTTAATGTCCAATGTTTTCTTACAATAATTCCATTTTTTCTGCAAATATCACAGCATGGTTTTCTAACCATGTATTGAAGATCCATTTTAAATGTAGTGTTGTGGTCTAACCACATGCAACATGCTATTCTAGCCAGATGATGGGTAGTCATTCTGATTGGGGAAAATGAAACTGGTTCTCCATAATCTTTTCTAGTGGTGCTTCTGATGAGGACAATTTTGCACAGCCATTTGCCCGGGTAACTACCAATATATCCAGATAAAAGGATTGTCTGAAAATTGCCCACCCAGCTAAAAGTAGGATTAGGATTCAAGAGCATGCATGCTTTTAGCCTGGATAAGTAGAGGCATTCCTAGGGATGTTTTGGGAAAGATTAGGAAATAGTGCGCATACATGATATTTTCCAAGGCATGCCTCCTATTTCCCAGACAAATCTTACCTGCACAAGAGTTTCCATTTAAAAATGTGCACAAAGTATGGAGATGCAAAGTACCCATGGACTTTCCACCCAGACAGGCAGTTTTGAAAATTACCTTATGGCCACTAGTTGGCATATTGATAATAGAAAAGAATGGAACAGGTATTCTAAGGGAATCTTCCAGCAAGTGGAAGGTCAAATAGAGTGCAGAGGTGTTCTGTAGCATGTGCTATACTGTTAGCATGAGGAAATTGCTGGAAAAGAAAGTCCAAAAGGAGGACAAGGGATATGAAAGCCATTTATTTGAGTGAAAGAGTGGCTCTTCCCCCTAAAGGGGAATGTAAAACTGAGAGTAGAAAAAAATGCCTCCTGTGAGGTATAGGCACTGGCGGTAGTTGAGAAGCTGAGGTGAGTTTGTGGTGCTTTCACAAGCCCTCAAATGATTCTGCTATGAAGGGAGTCAGATATGAAGAGAGTCTGGCAGAAGGAAAGTTTGGTGAAGTGAAAAATGTGAAAAAATGGAGATTACAGAAGGTAAGAAGGAACTGTGTTGGAAGCCTAAGGGACCAGAAGAAGAGTACTGTGCCAGGTCCTAGAGTCAACCTTGATCTGTTGTGAGTACCTGGGATTATTGAAAAGAAACTTTATGTTTGTTTCTGGAGCCACAGAGGATCTAGGAGGGTGAAGAGAAGAAGATCTGTATAAAGACCACTTTCTTTTTCGTAGAGTGTTGACTATGATTTTTGTGATCTGATCTATTTTCCTGCATTTTTTCCCTGTATTTGATTATGGATTTTTTTATATCCTGCTGAACTGGTTAATTTTGAAGTAAATTATTTTTTCTTTTCAAGCACAACTGAACATTGTGTTTTTTCAAGGTATTCTTAGCCAAGTTTAGCCTTGCAGCTAAACCTGTCTTCAATTCAAAGAACCCCAAAATAAATTCTACCACCCCAGCTGAGTGTACCCAGTGGCTCTCCAGGGCTGGGAAGGTAATCTTATTTATTTTTATTTATTTAACATATTTCTATACCAATCTTCATGAAGGGATTCATATCAGACCGGATTTCATGGAACTTAGGGGATTAACTAATTAACCAAAAACAGGAGAGCTGAAGCAAAGTTACATAAAGCAAGGAGATTGAACTTGGGGGCTAGAGTAGCCAGGAAGAAGAAAGACAAAAATTAACTAGCGATAAAAATACATGAGAAGAGTACTGGGGCTAGTGCAACCTTTCCATCTGTTTGGCTGGGAGTGGATTGACCTAATAGACATTATGGGAAAGCTTGGAGGAAAAGCCAAGTCTTAAGTTTTCTACGGAAGGTAAGAAGGCAGGGTTCCAGTCTTAGTTCAGTCGGCAATTTATTCCAGAGGCCTGGGCCCGCTGTGGAGAATGTAGAGATTACTTACCTGATAATCTCCTTTTCCTTAGTGTATGCAGATGGACTCAAAACAAATGGGTATTGTGTGCTCGTGCTAGCAGTTGGAGACGGATCTGACGTCAGCACGGGTACATATACCCCTGCAGGAAGTGCAGCCATTCAGTAATCTTCCTTGCAAAAGCTTTTATGGATATATGTGTGACTGACCGATCGATTAATCAACAGGATTATCCTGACCGATTGATAGTAGCTGGAGACCGCCAGCGATCACAACCGGAAGGCGTCGACCCCCGGCAGGGTGGATGGCCTATCATAAGAAAACATGGCTTACCGTGAGTCGGTGAATCCCCATGTATGCCGGCAGCTGGGCGGGATACTGAGTCCATCTGCATACACTAAGGAAAAGGAGATTATCAGGTAAGTAATCTCTACATTTCCTAGCGTGTAGCAGATGGATTCAAAACAAATGGGATGTACAAAAGCTACTCCCGGACTGGGTGGGAGGCTGCCCGAGGACCGTTTAGGATTGCCCTCGCAAATGCTGTGTCCTCCCTGGCCTGGACGTCCAGACGGTAGAATCTGGAGAAGGTATGGAGGGAGGACCACGTCGCCGCTTTACATATCTCTGCAGGCAACAGCAGCTTAGCTTCTGCCCAAGAGGCCAATTGTGCTCTGGTTGAATGAGCCTTGACCTGTAGAGGCGGTGGTTTTCCCGCCTCTATGAAGGCTGCCTTGATAACTTCTTTAATCCAGCGGGCGATGATTGGCCGTGAGGCCGCTTCCCCTTGCTTCTTCCCGCTGCGCAGGATGAACAGGTGGTCCGTCTTTCGTACTGCTTCTGACATTTCCAGGTATCTGGACAGCAGTCTGCCGATGTCGAGATGACGTAGCATTCGACCTTCCTCCGACTTCTTCAAACCTTCCGTGGTAGGCAAGGATATGGTTTGGTTGAGGTGAAAGTGTGAGACCACTTTGGGTAAAAAGGATGGAACTGTGCGAGGATGGATAGCCTCTGGAGTGATTCTGAGAAATGGATCATGACAGGATAGTGCTTGTAGCTCTGAGATGTGGCGTGCTGAACACACAGCCAGCAAGAACACCATCTTCAAGGTTAACAAACAGAGGGACAGGCCTCGAAGGGGCCTGAAGGCTGATCCCACCAAAAATTCCAATACTAGGTTGAGATTCCACAAGGGCACTGGCCACTTCAGTGGCGGGCGAATGTGTTTGACTCCTTTCAGGAAACGTGAGACATCTGAGTGTTTGGCAATAGTGTTGCCGTCACTCCTAGGACCGTAGCAAGACAGCGCTGCTACCTGAACCTTGATGGAGCTGAGGGACAGACCTTTCTGAAGTCCATCTTGTAGGAAGTCCAAAATGATAGGAATCTTAGCGGCATGCGAGTTGGTGCCGTGAGAGTCGCACCAGGCTTCAAAAACTCTCCAGATCCTGATAAATGTTAGGGAGGTGGAGAACTTGCGTGCTCGGAGAAGTGTATCTATAACCGACTCCGAGTATCCCCTTTTCCTCAGTCAAGCCCTCTCAATGGCCAGACTGTAAGAGAGAATTGAGCCGGATCCTCGTGGAGGATGGGACCTTGCCGCAGCAGGTCCCTGTAGGGAGGCAGAGGTAGAGGGTTCCCTGCCAGTAGTCTTCTCATGTCTACGTACCAGGGTCTTCTTGGCCAGTCCGGGGCCACTAGAAGAACTAGGCCTCTGTGTCGCTGAATCCTGTGTACAATGGCGCCCAGCAGGGGCCATGGAGGAAAGGCGTATAGCAGTATCCCCTGAGACCACGGCTGTACCAGGGCATCGATCCCCTGAGCCCGAGGATCCCGCCTGCGGCTGAAATATCTGGGTACTTGAGCGTTGGACCTGTCTGCTAAGAGGTCCATGGCTGGCGTCCTCCATTGATCCACAATTATCTGAAAGGCCGTGGGTGACAGCTGCCACTCCCCCGGATTTAGGCTTTCTCTGCTGAGGAAGTCTGCCATCGTGTTGTCCTTCCCGGCAATGTGGACGGCGGAGATGTCCTGGAGATTTGCTTCTGCCCAAATCATCGGGGGAGTTATTTCCAGGGACACCTGTTGGCTTCTGGTTCCGCCTTGACGATTGATGTATGCCACCGTGGTGGCGTTGTCTGACATCACTCTGACCGCTCTGTCATGAAGTCTGTGGGCAAATCGCAGGCACGCTAGCCTGACGTCCCGTGCTTCTAGTCGGTTGATGTTCCACCTCGACTCTTCTCTGGTCCACCGCCCTTGGGTGGTGAGTTCCTCGCAGTGTGCTCCCCATCCATTCAGGATGGCATCTGTGGTGAGCAGAATCCAGGTTGGGGAGGACATTCTTGACCCCCGGCTCATGTGGCCGGGCTGCAACCACCACCGTAGCTGATACCGCACTCTGGCCGGTAGAGGTAGACGTACGATGTAGTTCTGTGACTGTGGGCTCCATCGAGATAGAAGGGCGCGTTGCAATGGTCTCATATGAGCCCGCGCCCATGGCACCACCTCCAGAGTGGACGCCATGAGGCCGAGGACCTGTAGGTAATGTCGAGCTGTGGGCCGGCTGGCGCTCAGCAGGGCCTGCAGATGACTCTGGAGTTTTGATTTTCTCTTGGAGGTCAGGCTGACCTTGTCTTCTCGGGTGTCTAATTGGACCCCTAGATATTCCAGCAACTGGGACGGCTGTAGGGAGCTCTTGTTTACGTTGACTACCCATCCGAGGCTTTCCAGAAGAGCTATAACTCTGTTGGTTGCCCGGTGGCTCTCCTCCGGTGACATTGCCCTGATCAGCCAATCGTCCAGGTAGGGATGGACGAGAATACCTTCCTTCCTGAGTGCCGCCGCCACTACTACTACTATTACCTTGGTAAAGATCCGCGGCGCGGTGGCCAACCCGAAGTGTAAAGCTCGGAACTGGAAGTGCTGATTCAGGACTTTGAAGCGTAGATAGCGCTGGTGATCCCGATGGATTGGGATATGCAAGTAGGCTTCCGACAGATCTAGGGTGGTGAGAAACTCCCCTGGCTGTACTGAATTCTTGACCGACCATAGAGTTTCCATGCGAAAGCTGGGGACCCGTAGGTGTCGGTTGACTGACTTGAGGTCCAGGACGGGCCTGAAATGCCCTCCTTCTTGGGTACTATGAAATAGATGGAATAATGCCCAGAAGTTACCTCTTCCGCAGGTACTGGGATTATGGCTTTTAGGGCCAGGAGCCTCTGTAAGGTCACGTCTAGTGCCACTGCCTTGAGCGGCGAACAAGGAGATTCCACAAACTTGTTCGACGGAAGCCGAAAGAAATCCAGGATATATCCTTCCCGGATGATGGCGAGGACCCACTGGTCCGAAGTGATCTCGACCCACCTGCAGTAGAAGAGGGTTAGCCTGCCCCCTATGGCTGCTACCCCCGGATGGGTCGGCCGATTTTCATTGTGGGTTGCAGCCGGGGCCGGAACCCGAGCCGGTTCTCTTCTTGTTATGCTTAGTCCGAAAGGACTGGTTCCTGGCCTGGGAACGAGGTGCTCGATAACGAGTCCTGTAAGGGTTGAAGCGCTGCGAATTTCTAGCTCTAGATGGTCTATAAAAAGAATGCTGGCTCCTCCTCGCCCTGTCTTCTGGTAGGCGGGGTAACGGAGAGGCACCCCATCTAGTAGCCCAGTTCTCGAGATTGCTGCCGAACAGTAGGGAACCCTTAAAGGGCATTCTTGTGAGTCATGTCTTGGAGGACGAGTCGGCCGCCCAATGACGTAGCCAAAGCTGCTTCCTGGCTGCCACTGAAGAGGAGACTCCCTTGGCTGCCGTACGGACGAGGTCGGAGGCTGCGTCAGTGAGAAATGCGAGAGCTGATTCCATGGTCTGCTCCCTGGGTGTTATTTCTCGCCTGTGATAAACAGGAGCGCGTCACCATGGTGCAGCAGGTCGCGATTCGTAGGGACATGGCTGCTACCTCAAAAGCTTGTTTCAGAATGGTGTCCATGCGTCGGTCATGCAAATCCTTGAGGGCCGCTCCCCCCTCAACCGGAATGGTGGTGTGTTTCACTATTGCGTTAACTATGGCGTCTACCCTGGGGCACGCCAACAGCTCCTTGGACGCCGGATCCAGAGGGTACATGCCTGCCAAGGCCCGACCCCCTTTAAATGAGGCCTCCGGTGCCTTCCATTCCAGATCGATTAGCTGCTGTGCTGCCTGTAAGAGGGGAAAATGGTGAGCTGGTTGGCGCAGGCCCTCTAACAGGGGGTTCATTTTAGGGTCCCCTGGGGTATCCTGGCCCAGAATGGCCAGCTCCGATAGGCATTGTGAGACCAGGCCTGAAAGATCTTCTTTCTGAAAGAAGCGCCTCATGGTCCGATATCGCTCTATCTCTGAGGGAAGTTCACCCTCCTCGGGGGGCTCCTCACTGTCCGGGGAGCAATCCGAATCCCCATAAGTGGGGATGTCGGGTGGTGAGTGGCTGCGCCTAGGTCTCGAGGGTCCAGGGACCGGATCAGCTGGAACGGAAAGACCCATTCGAGGAGCAGACTGCATCTGGACAAAGGCGTGAATCCCTTTGAATAATTCCACCCAGGAAAGCGAAGCCGGATCTGGCCGTAGGGGCACCAGGTCTCTCAGGTTCCCTGGTTGTTCGCTGCAGCCCGCTAAGTCCAGTGTGCTCCCTGAGGAACCGCTGGGCTGGGACCGGTCCCGTCCTGGGACTCCCATGGCCTCCTCACATTGGGCACATAGTGAGTCTGCATCCTCGCTCAGTGTGGCTCTGAGGTTGCATGCTGAGCAGAGGCTTAGAGCTTTCATGCCAGATTCTGGAGGTGCCGGCTCTGCGGCCGCATAGGCTCTCTTATGCTCCATTCACCTGAAATTCGGTATCGCCCAATGATGTGTGTTCAACAAGTGCGCATAACAGCATGCGCCTAGACCGGGCGTTTTATAGATGTGCGCTTATCCACGGGCGTCTTATCAATGTGCGCCTATCTACGGGTGTCTTATCAATGTGCACCTATCCACGGGCGTCTTATCAATGTGCGCCTATCCACGGGCGTCTTATAAACGTGCGCCTATCCACGGCATCTTATCAACGTGCACCTATACACGGGCAGCTTATAATGTGCGCCTATACACGGGCGGCTTATAAACTTGCGCCTATACACGGGCGGCTTATAAATGCCTATACGCGGGCGGCTTACAATGCGCTAACAACATGCGCCTATCGCGTGCGCTAACAATACGCGCCTATCGCGTGCGCTTAGCTTAGCAATGTGTGCCCATCGGCGAAGATGGGTAGGCAGGCAAATGGCGACCTCCTTGGCGTGCTGCCTTGTAGGCAGGCCCAGCGAATCCACACATCCTCGGAGACCAAGTAAAGATATACGCCTTACCTTGTCTTCGGCACTTCCTGGCTGTGACCCGGGCGGTCTCCGGCTGCGGGGGTAGAGTACCTTCAACCGCCGCGCATAAGGAAGTGCGCCCGCTGCCTCTAGGCCGCTCCCGAACTCGTCTTGCTCGGGGGCCAAGCCGTGCACGAGCCCTTCTCACTCGGGGGGGCCAAGTCCACGCCGAGACCGAGGCTGTCTCCAGGCCGCGCCCGAGCTCGTCTCGCTCGGGGGCCAAGCCGCGCCCGAGCCCTTCTCACTCGGGGGCTAGGTCTCTGCCGCGAACCGGCCACCGGACCGAGGCTCTTACCTCCGAGGGACCACGGAAGTCCAGCTCGGGAAACTCCAGTGGGTGAGTGACTGCCAGCTATCACCGCAGGAGTGCGGGGCTTGACTTCAATAGGTTTCTTCTAGGAATTTAGTCGTTAGAATTTGGAAACACGCTCAGCGAGCGTGAGGTAGCTCCAAACTGCTTTGGAGACGGAAATTACTGAATGGCTGCACTTCCTGCAGGGGTATATGTACCCGTGCTGACATCAGATCCGTCTCCAACTGCTAGCACGAGCACACAATACCCATTTGTTTTGAGTCCATCTGCTACACATTAGGAAATGCACATTCTTTGGTAGACGTTAGGCGGGTGGATCTAGTTGGTGGGACAAGTAGAGTTCCTTTATATACTTCGCGTTTGAAGGGGATCTGAAGGTCTAGTGTCTGCTGTTGGTGGATGGTTTTGTGGATTATGGTAAGTGCTTTATGTAGAATTCTGTATTTTATTGGCAGCCAGTGCAGGTTTCGGAGAATAGGGGTGATATGAGCTCGCCAGTTGGTGTTGGTTAAGATTATGGCTGCTGCGTTCTGGAGCATCTGAAGTGGTCTGGTGGCGGAGACTGGGAGCCCCAGGAGTAAAGCATTACAGTAGTCAATTTTAGAGAATAACGTTGACTGAAGGACGGTTCTTAGTCCTGAAAGTGAAGAAGGGTTTTGAGTCTTTTTAGAACTTGAAGCTTGTAGAAACAGTCCTTAGTGATATTATTGATCGATTTATTTAAATTCAAATGGTTATCTAGGATTACTCCTAAATCTCTTGCTTGAGATATCTGTGTGTCAGGGACTGTTTGATCGGTGTTGGCAGAGTGGTCAGGGGAGATAAGAAGGATTTCTGTCTTGGATGCATTGAGAACCAGGTTCAGGCTGGTGAGGAGGCGGTTGATGGAATTAAGGCAATTTTCCCAATAGGTAAGCGTTTTTGTAAGAGATTCTTTTATGGGGATCAAGATCCTTACATCATCTGCATAGAGGAAATGTATTAAATTTAGGTTTGTGAGCAGTTGACAGAGGGGAAGTAAGTAGATATTGAAGAGGGTGGGAGTTAAAGAAGAACCTTGGGGGATGCCTAGCGATGACTTGACACTTGGGGATTCTTTGTTATTGACTCTGACCTTGCAGCTTCTATTGTTGAAGAAGGAGTTGAACCATCTGAGGGTGAGTCCTGATAATCTGATGTCTGAAAGACGGTTTAGAAGTATAGCATGGTTCACGGTATCGAAAGCCGCAGAGATATCTAGGAGGACAAGTAGATAAGACAGCCCTTTGTCTAGGGCCATAAGGATGTGGTCTGATAGGGAGATGAGAAGGGTTTCTGTACTGGACGATTTACGGAAGCCGTACTGGGAAGGGTATAGAATTTTATGTTCCTCAAGGTAGTCTGAGAGTTGTGAGTTTACTACTTTCTCTGTGAGCTTCACTAGAAAAGGGAGGTTGGAAATAGGTCTGAAGTTAGAGAGTTCTTTTGTGTCCAGGTTGGGTTTCTTCAAGAGGGGTTTGATGGACGCTGTTTTTAGCTCATCCGGATAGATTCCATGAGCTAGGGAGTAGTTTATGATGTTGGCCAGCGCTCTGGAGATAGTGCTCGGGATGAGGATCAGCAATTTGGTTGGAATGTGGTCCATCGGATGGCTGGAAGATTTCAGTTTCTTGAGTGTGGATTCGATCTCCAAGGGGGTAGTGGGCTCGAAGGAGTCGAGAGAGGCTCCAAGGTAAGAAGTAGAGTTTGGGTTTAGGTCAGGGGGTATTGAGTTGGTAGGTAGAAGTGCTAGTGTGTTTGTAATTTTATCCTGAAAGAAGAATGCTAATTCATTAGCCTTGGATTGAGCCTGTTCATCTGGGATGGTAGGGGCAGAGGGTTTTATGAGTTGGGATACGTAGGCGAATAGAGCCCTAGCATCATATTGTATATCGTGGATCTTGCTGGCATAAAAATCTTTTTTTGTCTGTAGAAGCGACATCTTGTAAAGATGGAGGGTGCGTTTATAAACTGCTAGTGTTGTGATGTTAGGGTTCAGCGAAGGTGGGGTTACACCTATTTCAGACTGTCATTATGCTAACTACTGGATATGTGAATTACTTCAAAAGGTGTATAGAGACTTGCTAAGGACAAGTCATATTTGGCTACATGCTTTAGGGGGAAAAAGCTTCAGCAAATGTAGATCACTTGCAGTCTCACTCATGCATTTGACAGATCATAGGGTCACTATAAAATTTGCCTCAAATGATAAAGTAAACCTTTATTACTGAAGATGGCAGGTAATGTGCCCTGAGAAGGTCTAATGCATACCAAAGGATGTGCCTACCAAGTCTCAGAAGAACTAGAAGAGAAGTTTCACTAGAAGAGAAGTTTACCCAAGAGAAAAAAGGAGACACCCTAAGGGCAAGAATAAGTCAGGGGAGGAAAATAAAACATGTAGATTTTATTTCCAAATCTGCATGCAGCGTTCTGCCCTCGTTCTGACATCCATAGATATTGCAGATGCAAACTACATGGGCACTTTGTACTTTTGTACCTCATAGACAATTAACAAGGGGAAACTACCCATGTGCTTTCCATACAAAAATTAGCCATAGGTAAAAAAAAAATAAAAAATACCAGCATACTTTGCAGCAAAGTAGGTTGCTGAAAATTGCCCCCTAAGAGTACATGAAGCACTTCTCATTTAATTGTCCTTTGAGTTAAAATCAGATGGAAGCTACTTCAGGCACAATGGTTGTTATCTAGAGCCAATGTAGTCTATAGGTACTTTTTACTCGCAGATTTGATTATCAAAATGATTTACAGCTACCAATAATTTCCCTGGTGGAATTTACTCACATACTTTCTAAAATTTATAAATATACACCTAAGTCCAATCCTTCCCCAGACTCCGCCCACTGGAATGCCTCTCCAATATAAGGAGGAAAAATGCACATAGAAAAGGTGTACACTCCCATTCTCCCCGTCCCCTCTGCATAATGGGCAGGCAATTATAGAAAACAGCATTTATGTGGGTAAAGTCTACTTTAGCTGTCTTTTTAAATTACCATAAATGTAACAGCTAGGAGCACAGTTTGGACCGATGTAAGCAGTAATGTGATAAGCTGCTGCCTAGAGGCCTTCAGAATTCAGAAGGGCTGAGAAAGGTTAGGTTAACCATTTACTATGACTGTACCTGTCCCTGCAAACAATGGGCAGCTAGCTAGCTTTATCTACCAATGCAGTATCAATCCATTGCCTGTAAGGTTCAATATTGTTATGCTATTAAAGGACAAAGAGCGCACCTGAAATCAGCTTATATTTGGTTTCTGATTAGCTATGGCCCTCCTAATATGTTATAATAACGAATATTGCATGGTGTGAAACATTTTCTGAGATATGCATACGGTTGAGTTAAATGTTCAAAGTGCAGGAGTAGCCTAGTAGTTAGATCAACAGGCTGAGAATGACGAAAACCAAAGTTCAAATCCTTATGACACTCTTTGTGAGTTTGGGCAAGTCACTTCACCCTCTATTGCCTCAAGTACAAACATATTACATTCCTGGTCCTTAACTTGTAACAGTTAAAATGACTAATATCTTATCTGTAGAAAACAGCCTAATCACATATAAAGACAATAGCTCTTTACATATGAAGCTAATTAATTTTTATTTCAAACACTTCTAAGAGGATCATCATATTCAAAGGCACATTATATATAATGCTGTAGGCTTCAAGCAATAGTGCACTATTTTAGAGCCTGAAATATAATCATAACTTTTTTCAAATTGCGTTTGTACATTTTTACCTTTACAATTAAAATTAAATGAACGTGGCAACTTAGCTTTTGTTACAACTTCACTGAATACAGCCCAGATCCTGACATAGTCCATGCTTCGGAATGCCTTGGGATTCCTGCGTCAGCCGCATAAGTATTCAGTGAAGCTGTAATGAAAGCTAAGTTGCCACACTCATTTAATTATAATTGCAAAAATAAAAACATACACAGAAAATATGACTACAGTTATGGACCTATGGTTATATGTAGGGCTCTAAAATAGCGCACTCTCACTTGCAGCCTGCACCATTATAATGTGCCTTCCAATATGATGGTCCTCCAGCTGTGTTTGAAATAAAAATTAATTTGTTTCATGTGCAAAAGAGCTATTGTCTTTATATATGACTAGGCTGTTTTCTACAGAAAGGAGATCAGTTATCTCAAATACAAACATACATTATAAACCCTCTGGTGAAAGGGAAATACTTTCAGTATCTGAATGTAATCTGTTTTGAAGTAGATGACCAGTCACAAAACGACAGAATAAATAACAAAACTAAATGAAACAACAAAGAAAATATAAAATAGATCAGTGAATAATATTTTTCTTTTTACCTTTACGAGGAGAAACAGTAGTAGATCCTTTAAAAAAATGCACATATTGTTAGAATTATTTAAGATTATTGTATGAAAGACACACTGTTTACAACCCTGCTCATGACAGCTGACAGGATTAAAAGCAGCTCATTTTCTGCCTACAGTACAACATAAAAAATAAAAAAATAATGGAAGGAATTAAAAATAAATGGATTTTAAGCAGACAATGTTTAAAGGAAGGATATGGCAAGGAGGAGGGAGAACTTTTCATTTTGTTGTACCACACTTTGCTGTCTACTTGATGAAGAGCATGTAATTAAATTTAATTAACCAAATAAATAAATAAAGGGAGTTAAGCCCAGCAACTGAGGTAGATATTCAGTGAGCCAGCGAGAGGTAAAGTCTGTTATTTATTTATTTATTTATTTATTTGATGGTTTTCAATATTTATTACACACTTATATTTGCAAATTCTAAGCAAGGTACAAATCCCAAAAGGGAAACATAAAATCACAACATTAAATACAAACAATTAAAATTAAAAACAAAAAGTCATTATAACCAGCACTCTCAATAATACTATCCCAACAACTAACATAATATAATAACATTTCAGCAAGTAATAAAATACAATAAAAATCAAAATTACAATCCAAACAATACTTACAAACTACTAATATCCTATCACACTACTCATCAATAAAAATGAACCCAGGTAACTTCACCTAGATATTCAGTGTCATTTAGCCGGAAGGCTCTGCCACTGAATATAGTTATCTAGGTAACTTTAGGACAGTGATTTCTCCAACTGGACTTACCCTTTGAAGTTTATCCAGGAAGCACTGAATAACAACCTCTGAGTAGCTACCTGGATACATTGCCAAGGTTGAAAAATGTCCTTCTCAAAGCATTTAAAAATATGAAGTCTTTCATAGCACATGCAATTTTAGCTGGATTACGAATGAGATGTTTCCAGGGAGAAGGATGTTTAGGTTGTTGGAGTAAATCACAGGCGTGCACTTGGATATTCAAATGTATAAGCGCTGCAGTATAACAAATCAGAATAATAACAGCAGAGCCTTTAATGTTGAATAACGCCAAACCACAAAGGGGTATCGATGTTTCTGTAATATATAGGAATTGTTTTTTAAGTCTGTAAATAGAGCTGTGGCCATTTTCTTTCTACTTATGCCTTCTTCTAAATGCATTATTCGTTAGGAAAGGGGAAAGAAAGGAGTGTGAGGAGTGGGGAGTGAGTTGAAGGAATGAGAGAGTAAAAAGCTGGTAGAACAAACTACTATGCTCAAATTATGTACTAGGGATGTGAATCGTTTTTCAACGATTAAAATTATCGTCCGATAATGTTAATATCGTCTTAAATCGTTATAGAACACAATACAATAGAAATTCTAATGATTTATCGTTAAAAATCGTTAAATCGTGTTAGTGCGCACTAACAGAAAATGATACAAATTGACACTTTCCAGGTCAGTAAAGGTCAGTTAGGAATGAATATGAGTTCCTATTGGCTGGCTGCCCTCTTATCTATTGATGTTACCAAGGTTCCCACTGAGGTGATGGTTGGGGGGATGGGAAATGGAACTGGAAACTCACGAACACCAACAGAAAATGTCCAGCGGGGTTTTGGGAGCGGGGGTTCCGGAACGCCGCTGAATGACCTCCTGCAGTCGATCTCCTGCCGGCGCCATTTTCCGTACGGAAAACGATTCGCGGCAAGAAATCCTCCCGGAACCCCGCTGGACTCCCAGGAACTTTTGGCCAGCTTGGGGGGGCCTCCTGACCCCCACAAGACTTGCCAAAAGTCCAGCGGGGGTCTGGAATGACCTCCTGCGTCGAATCATTTTGGTCTATGGCCGCCGCCATTTTGTGGCGGCCATTTTGCAAAATGGCGCCGGCTGAAGACAACAGGATTCAATTGAGGAGGCCGTTCCGGACCGCCACCGTTCTGGACCACCGCTGGATCCCCAGGTAATTTAAAGCATTTGGGGGGGGGGGTTCGGGAGGGTGGAGGATTTAATTTAAAGGGTCGGGGTGGGTTTTAGGGGGTTTTAGTGTGCCGGCTCACGATTTTAACGATTTTCACGATAGTTTACACACCCAAACAGCAACAATACGATTCCCTCCCCCTCCCAGCCGAAATCGATCGTTAAGATGATCGAGGACACGATTCACATCTCTAGTAGGAATAGAGGCAGCATTGTTATAAGCAATAAACTTTTTATCAAGTCATTTCAAAATCATTTTACATTATAAAACTGGGTGATCAATAAAGCTAATACGTGTGTATGTGCATGCAGTTTTATGTCTGCATATACTTCATTTGACTCTGTTCTAGGATTTGTTGAAATGTATAACAGATTTGATGAGCTGAATTAGGGAAATAAAAAAAAATGGGCTAGGAGTTAAAGAAGGCTTGAAACCTTCTGCAGCTTCAGGCAAGAACATATTAGCATTTTTTTCTGAGAAACTATAGAAGAGGAAGAGCTAATCTGAGCTTGCTAGTTTCAGTAAAATAATAATAATAGACCTTGAGGTAGTTTAGAAGCTAAATTGATTGAGTTAAGGGAATCAAAAGAGTTTAAACAATAAAATCATTGGAGACTATACAAGGCAGAACAGTTAAGGGATTTCAGTCAAGAAGGTAATCATAATAGATAAATGGTAGGGATGTGAATCGTTTTTTGACGATTTAAAATATCGTCCGATATATTTTAAATCGTGAAAAATCGTTAGGGCCACGATACAATACCAATTCCCCCGATTTATCATTAAAAAATCGTAAATCGGGGGAAGGGGGAGGGCAGGAAAACCGGCACACTAAAACCCCCTAAAACCCACCCCCGACCCTTTAAATTAAATCCCCCACCCTCCCGAACCCCCCCCCCCAAATGCTTTAAATTACCTGGGGATCCAGCGGTGGTCCAGAACGGCGGCGGTCCAGAACGGCCCCCTCAATTGAATCCTGTTGTCTTCAGCCGGCGCCATTTTGCAAAATGGCCGCCGCAAAATGGCGGCGGCCATAGACCAAAACGATTCGACGCAGGAGGTCGTTCCGGACCCCCGCTGGACTTTTGGCAAGTCTTGTGGGGGTCAGGAGGCCCCCCCAAGCTGGCCAAAAGTTCCTGGGAGTCCAGCGGGGTTCCGGGAGCGATTTCTTGCCGCGAATCGTTTTCCGTACGGAAAATGGCGCCGGCAGGAGATCGACTGCAGGAGGTCGTTCAGCGGGGGTTCCGGTCCGCCGCTGAACGACCGCCGCCGTTCTGGACCACCGCTGGATCCCCAGGTAATTTAAAGCATTTGGGGGGGGGGGTTCGGGAGGGTGGGGGATTTAATTTAAAGGGTTGGGGGTGGGTTTTAGGGGGTTTTAGTGTGCCGGCTCACGATTTTAACGATTTTCACGATAGTTTACACACCCAAACGGCAACAATACGATTCCCTCCCCCTCCCAGCCGAAATCGATCGTTAAGACGATCGAGGACACGAGTCACATCTCTAATAAATGGTTGTTTATTGTGTCCTGCAGTTTGTTGCTAAAATGTCACATGTCTGATCTAAATATGTTTTAACATAAATCAGGGTGTATTCATGACTTAATGGAAAGTATTCATGACTTAATGGAAAGTAGACACATACAAGAGCCGAAAAACAAATTTTGAGCTTTCTTGGTGACTTAAAGTATTTATTAAATTAAAGTGTTTTGACCTTAGTTCAGCCAAAGTTTAATTCAAATGACAAATGGAAATATAAAGCAATTCATGGACACTTATTTGAAATCAGGAAATGTGTAATTTGCAGGGAAAAGTAAATGCTCTTGAAAGACAAGAAGAGTAATCAACTCTTGTTTATGATTGGCTATTGAGGCCAGCACTCTTCCTTTAAAGTCCCATGGGAAAGAGATCTTAGTGCCTAGCAATTGCAAATGATATCAGTAATACTGTTGGCTGGAAGCTATTTGCTGGTCAATACTGTCACCCTAAGGAAAATCCAGTAAAGGAGGGAGGATATTATAACTTATTATAATTAACCTTTCTTTGGCAGTCTATCAAAGGTTGAAATTTAAACTTGGGAAATGCAGACTTTTGCATCAGAGCTTAATTAAGCAATTTTTTTACCTATTTCCCTGTAAGTACACAGATCAGTCCAAACTCCTGGGTTTTGCCTTCCTCCAGCAGATGAAGAAAGAGAAAGTTTTACTGATACTGACACTTAACACGAGGTGCCACCTGCATTCCCTCAGAATTTCTCTGTCTCCAGCAGATGGTGGAGGTGCAAAACCTGCAGTCTGAGTTAAAAAAAAAAAAAAAGAAAGAAAGAAGGATTCATCTGCAAAGTTCAGAAGTACTTGCCTCCAGGACCTAGAGGGTTGTTAGGTCATGGTGGGTCAATATAGCATTACATGGGTAACCCACAGGTATAATACTTACGAATGAACAATACTGAAAATATACCTGTATTTATTTCAACACATCTTTATTAATCTTTTAATTTAATAAAATTTTATAATTTAAGATCATAAACTTTTTTAAAATTACATCAACACTCATCACTCATACCACATTCACACATACTAGAGAATATTGCACCGATAATATTGCACCTATTTCTAATACAACAAAATACCTATTACTAACATGTTAAAATACATTCATGTGTCACTTATATTAAATTATTATACAGTTTTTTATAACCACAGATAGCACAAATACTCTATATTTCACCTTATCTCTTGTTCTTTTGCCAACAAATATCTTAACGCTTCCTTATTTGATTTCTTCTTTTCATACTTTTAGTTCCCTTCCTTGTTCTCACTAAATAGTGAGAACAAGGAAGGGAACAAGGAAGGAATAGTGAGAACAAGGAAGGGTACTAAAAGTATGAAAAGAAGAAATCAAATAAGGAAGCGTTAAGATATTTGTTGGCAAAAGAACAAGAGATAAAGTGAAATATAGAGTATTTGTGCTATCTGTGGATATAAAAAACTGTATAATAATTTAATATAAGTGACACATGAATGTATTTTAACATGTTAGTAATAGGTATTTTGTTGTATTAGAAATAGGTGCAATATTATCGGTGCAATATTCTCTAGTATGTGTGAATGTGGTATGAGTGTTGAGTGTTGATGTAATTTTAAAAAAGTTTATGATCTTAAATTATAAAATTTTATTAAATTAAAAGATTAATAAAGATGTGTTGAAATATATACAGGTATATTTTCAGTATTGTTCATTAGGTCATGGTGGGGCCATCCCCCCTAGTTTAAGAGGCAGACAAGCAGGAGGTAGGGGACCTCTTTTTATAGCTTGCTCCTTAATCGCTGGACAGGGCTGAAAGCCAGGGTTCCAGGTTCACTCGTCCTGGGGGACGGACTGAGCCTGCAGCCATTCTTAAGGGAAGTGACTACTTTATTTCTTTATTAAAGTTTTATACAAAAAAAAAAGAGGAGAGAGAGTTTGAGACGGCACATTTTTACCCTAGCTCTGCTCCATTTTCTCAATTCAGCAGCTCAGCTATTTCTTTTCTCCCCATTCCTCTGGCACCCTTTTGTGGTCACTGCCCGGCGCTGCTTTCATGCTGCATGGTACGACCTGTGTGGCTTGTGGGGACGTGCGCGATGGCATATGCTCCCGGTACCTCTCCGATTGGGAGGGCACTTCAGGGAGCATGACAGCAGTTAAATCGGCCAGGCGCCATAAGCCTGAGAGGCTCTCGCCGGTGCAGCAGCTCCCTGATGATCCTTTTCCTCTAAATATGAAAATGGCAGCCAATTTATCTAAATTCAGGGCTGCTGTGTGGGCCACGGAGGGGGATGGGGAATTCCCTCCTTCTTTGTCTCCAGTGGTGGTGGCCTCTGGGGGAGGTCCAGGCACTGAGGGGCCCCTTTTCAAAATGAGGAGGACCCCGAGGAGGATTCTTCTTTTTTCTCCTCAGAATTTGTTCTTTTGCTGCACAAGGCCTATAAGACCAAGAAGACCATGTAGCGTAGATCTGAGAAGGGGGTTTTCCCTAAGGCTGGCAAAGAGATCCAGGCCCTCTGGGGATATGGGGGCCACAAGGGTCAGGTAGTTCCTGAGGACCCTGGTGCTGCCTGCCATGGACAGCTCCTCCAAAACGTCTGGAGCGGATGATCAGCAAACACAGGACCCTCCTGGGTTGGATCCAGGTTTGGTGGATTAAGACCCAGATCAGGCATTAACGAAGGTCCCATTCATCATTGGCGATGATCCCAAAGTGAAACAGTTGTTCAACAGGGAGGAGCTGGGTCCCATGATATCTGTGGCTCTGGAGGAGCTGGGCATAGAAGTTCCGCAAGAGTATTCCGAATTGGGAGCAGTGTACCCGGTCATGGTTGGTCTCTGGGGTCCTGTGAGGTCTTTCTCATTTCAAAATTTGGTCAGCACATTGCTGTTTAGGGAAATGGATACTCCCGAAACAGGCCTAAAAGTCAACTGGGCTATGGGTAAATTGTATCCTTTGCCAGAGGATACGCTTGAGTGTCTGAAAGTCCCGAAGGTGGATGCATCTGTTTCATCTGTTGCTAAGAAGTCAACAGTTCCAGTTGCCAGTTCTACAGTTCTGAAGGATCTTCAAGATAGGAAGCTGGAGGTGCACCTCAAGAAGATTTTTGAGGTGTCTGCTCTTGGTATTCTGGCTGCTGTATGTAGCAGTTTTATGTTGAGGGCAGGCCTACGCTGGGTGCAGAAGTTACAGGCAAACAAGTCCTTGTCTGAATCTGTGACCCAGCAGGCAGAGCGGCTGGAGGCCATTGTGGCGTATAGTGAGGATGGGTTGAATGATCTCCTCAGGACCTCCTCTAGGACTATGATTTTGGCAGTCTCAGCCCAGAGACTCCTCTGGTTAAGGAATTGGTCAGCCATAGTTTCATCCAAGTTTCATTTGGGGGCTTTGCCTTTCAAAGGGAAACTTCTTTATGGTAAGGACTTGGATGAAATAATCAAGTTTCTCAATGAGAATAAGGTCCATAAATTACCTGAAAACAAGCTGAAAGGGAAATGTTCCTTTCTTCCTCATTCACACTTCAGAGGGAGTCAGTGTTTTCAGGTTCCCAGGGTGACAGGGAGTTCTCAGAGGCAGATCTTGAACAGACAACCATCCTGGAACCAGTCCTATTGACGGCATAGTTCTGTCAGAGATGGCTCTTCCCATTGTGGAGGTGGAGCCAAATCAACCCAATGATGCGATGCTGGTCCACTCCTCAGTTCTGGTGATCAGGGACCGGATGACTCTGTTCTATAAGGAGTGGACCAAGACCACATCGGAACAGTGGGTCTTAAGTGTGATAACACAAGGTTACGCTTTAGAATTTGCTCAGCTACTAAGAGATTGGTTTATGGTCTCCCTGTGCACTTACGACGCAAAGAAGCTGGCAGTTTGAGAGACCATTTGTCGCTTATGCAGGCTGGGAGCAATTGTTCCTGTCCCCCTGAGGAGCAGGGGACAGGTCACTGTTCCATTTATTTCATAGTTCCCAAGAAGGAGGGCATGTTCTGTCTAATCCTTGGTTTAAAAAGGTAAACATGGCTCTGAAGGTTCCCTAGTTCCAAATGGAAATCCTGCATTTGGTGATTGCCTTGGATTTAACCAAAGAGTACTTGCATATAGGAATCCGGCCTGATCATTAGAGATATCTGAGATTCATGATTCTGGGAGAACATTTTCAATTTTGCGCTCTGACCTTCGGTTTGGTGATGGCACCCAGGACCTTTACCAAGGTGATGGTCATGGTGGCGGCATCTCTCCAGAGGGACGGAGTCTTCATCCACTCCTATTTGGATGACTGGCTGATTCAGGCAAAGTCAGAAACCATTTGTCAGAAGGCAGTGGACTTAGTCTTCTGGACCCTGGAGTGTGTAGTCAATCTGTCCAAGAGTCATCTTGTCCCTTCCAGGATTTGGGAATTTCTGGGGGCGCGTTTTGATACAAAGGGGGGAAGGTGTTCCTCACCGAAGAGCGGATTTCCAAGTTGCAAGCTCAAGTTCACGGATTGTTGAAGAAGCGGGTACCCAAGGTCTGGAATTACTTGCAAGTCCTCAGTTCTATGGCTTCCATATTGGAGTTAGTTCTTTGAGCATTTGCTCATATGAGGCCTTTACAGTAGGTTTTACTATCTCACTGGGACCCGTTGTTGAAGCAATTTCAGCTACCTCTCCCTCTTACAGAACTGGCTCATTCCAGTCTTTCCTGGTGGCTCCTTCCAGACAAATTAAGTCAAGGTGTGGACTTGAACATTCCAGTCTGGATGATCATCACCACCGATGCCAGTCTCTCCGGGTGAGGAGCAGTATGTCAGAGTCAGTCTGTGCAAGGGCGGTGATCGGCGGAAGAAGCCTCATGATCCATTAATCGTCTAGAGACAAGAGCTGTGTGCTTGGCCCTGCAGGTGTTTCTGCCCCTGGTGAGGGGAAGGCCAGTGAGGGTTTTGTCGGACAATGTGACAACAGTGGTTTACATCAACCATCGGGGAGGGGGGGGGGGCACCAAGAGTCAAGCAGTGGCTCAGGAAGCCAGGAGTTTGATTGCTTTGGCAGAACAACATCTGGAATGGTTGGCTGCCTCCCACATAGCGGACATGGACAACATGCAAGTGGATTTTCTGAGCCGGCAGCAGCTGGACCCTGGAGAATGGGAGCTGTCAGTCACAGGTGGGGCACGCCATGCGTGGATTTAATGGTGACCTTCCGCAATGCCAAGTCCCCGCGTTTCTTCAGCCTGCCCAGAGAAAGAGGAGCAGGGAGGTAGATGCTTTGGTTCTGCCCTGGCCAACAGATATCCTTCTGTATGTGTTTTCTCCTTGGCCCTTGGCGGGCAAGATCTTGTGGCTCATAGAGATTCACTCCAGTGACATGATGTGAAGACCCCCTGAAGCAGATGAACAATCGAAACATGGCCATGTCTGGGGTGATGTACAGACTGGACATTTAAGCTTAAGTGTTTTGATAGGGATTGTGAATCGTTTTTTGACGATTTAAATATCGTCCGATATATTTTAAATCGTCAAAAATCGTTAGGGCCACGATACAATACCCAATTCCCCCCGATTTATCGTCAAAAATCGTAAATCGGGGAAGGGGGAGGGCAGGAAAACCGGCACACTAAAACCCCCTAAAACCCACCCCCGACCCTTTAAATTAAATCCCCCACCCTCCCGAACCCCCCCCCCCCCAAATGCTTTAAATTACCTGGGGATCCAGTGGTGGTCCGGAACGGCCCCCTCAATTGAATCGTGTTGTCTTCAGCCGGCGCCATTTTGCAAAATGGCCGCCGTTTGCAGCGGCCATAGACCAAAACGATTCGATGCAGGAGGTCGTTCCGGACCCCCGCTGGACTTTTGGCAAGTCTTGTGGGGGTCAGGAGGCCCCCCCAAGCTGGCCAAAAGTTCCTGGGGGTCCAGCGGGGTTCCGGGAGCGATTTCTTGCCGCGAATCATTTTCCGTATGGAAAATGGCGCCGGCAGGAGATCAACTGCAGGAGGTCGTTCAGCGGGGGTTCCGGAGTGGAGTTAGGTTTCTGACAAACTTAGCTGGGTAAACGCTGGTATTCATCTATGCTGCCGAATATCTCAGCAAAGTTATAGGGTCATTCATCAAAATGCATTATGGTGTTAACGCATTGTAGAAATCTCATCTTTGTGAGTCTTTCCTCACTCCAAATGACATCAGATCTTCACTGAGGTGTACTGTGCTGTTCGTACATCTCACTCTGCATGTAAAACTGGCCCCCAAAAACCTTAAACCACCACCAAAACCTTACCTCAAGTTATTAGCTGGCCCTCCTATAGTGATATAAATAGTTGACTACTATGAAGTAGGGATGTGAATCGTTTTTTTGACGATTTAAAATATCGTCCGATATATTTTAAATCGTCAAAAAATCGTTAGGGCCACGCTTACAATACCAATTCCCCGATTTATCGTTAACAAATCGTAAATCGAGGGAAGGGGAGGGCAGGACAACCGGCACACTAAAACCCCCTAAAAACCCACCCCGACCCTTTAAATTAAATCCCCCACCCTCCCGAACCCCCCCCCCCCCAATGCTTTAAATTACCTGGGGATCCGGCGGCGGTCCAGAACGGCGGGCGGTTCGGAACGGCCCCCCCCCGCTGGACTTTTGGCAAGTCTTGTGGGGGTCAGGAGGCCCCCAAGCTGGCCAAAAGTTTCCTGGGAGTCCAGCGGGGTTCCGGGAGCGATTTCTTGCCGCGAATCGTTTTCGTACGGAAAATGGCGCCGGCAGGAGATCGAGTGCAGGAGGTCGTTCAGCGGGGGTTCCGGACCGCCGCTGAACGACCTCCTGCACTCGATCTCCTGCCGGCGCCATTTTCCGTACGAAAACGATTCGCGGCAAGAAATCGCTCCCGGAACCCCGCTGGACTCCCAGGAAACTTTTGGCCAGCTTGGGGGGGCCTCCTGACCCCCACAAGACTTGCCAAAAGTCCAGCGGGGGTCCAGAACGACCTCCTCCGTTGAATCGTTTTTGTCTATGGCCGCCGCCATTTTGTGGGCGGCCATTTTGAAAAATGGCGACGGCTGAAGACAACACGATTCTATTGAGGGGACCGTTCCGGACCGCCGCCGTTCTGGACCACCGCCAGATCCCCAGGTAATTTAAAGCATTTTGGGGGGGGGGGGGTTCAGGAGGGTGGGGATTTAATTTAAAGGGTCGGGGTTGGTTTTAGGGGGGTTTAGTGTGCCGGCTCACGATTTTTTTAACGATTTTTCACGATAGTTTACACACCCAAACCGGCAACAATACGATCACCCTCCCCCCTCCCAGCCGAAATCGATCGTTAAGACGATCGAGGACACGATTCACAATCTCTACTATGAAGGCCTTATAATGAGCAGTCTCTCTCTCTCCCTCTCTTCTCTACAGGGTTCATTGCTCTCTAAATATCTACCAACCCGACATACTTAGTTTTTGGGTACTTGCCAGGTTCTTATGGCCTGGATTGGCCACTGTTTGGAAAACAGGATGCTGGGCTTGATGGACCCTTGGTCTGACCCAGTATGGCATGTTCTTATGTTCTTATACCATATATACCTACCATGCCCACATATTCATACCTCCACACATATCGCATCTCTACCCTCTCTCTCTCTCTCTCCTGGAGATATATGTGGGATCTATGGAAAATTGTATGGGAAGGCTATACTGTGCCCCACTGCCTCTTCTCAAGATATCTATTCACAGTGTAGGAAAGAGCAGAGCACAGTTCTCTGCTGTAGATGCTAGTCTATCCAATCTCCCTCTAATGAGGAAGCACTGCTGGAGAGAGGAGGAGCCACCTGACACAGTGAACCTGTGGCACAAAATGAACTTTCAGTGTGCAGTCAGTACTTTGGATCAAACACTGTACAGTATGCTGAAAAAAAATGGGCTGTCTGGTCTAAAACTGGGCAGTTGGCAACCCTAGTGTACAGCCCCATTGGAATCTCTACTAGAGACTTTGGCCTTGGGTTAAGACTAAGGAGTGTAGGTTACAGGAACATCCATCTTGCCACAACACCCCTGCTGGAGGTTATTGCAATGGGCAATTCCTTCCTGCATATTAGTAGATGACCTCCTAGGAAGAGATGATTTTTGTTGTTTCCATATTCCATTTGATTATTGGCCTATAGCTTTCCCTGAAAGGTTTAAGAAGTGAGAAAACCACATTGCCAGGACACAGCCAGTGGTTGGCAAAGTGGATTGCAATGGTTTTTGTATGTGGTGGATAATTGTGATTTTTGTTGGGAGGTAATTTTTGCCCACCATTCCCACCCATGGGAGAGAGGAGTGGGAAAATCACTGTGGATTTGGTGTGTACAGTCAATGTTTGATTCTACAGACCAAAAGATCTCTGTGCCATTTCTAAGAATTATGGATGCCAACAGGAATCCTGAGCTAGGAAGAATCTGGGATCACACACCAGCATTTCAGCATGGAGAGGAGAAGTTTGGAGAAGGAAGGATCAAGCAAGTTGGATTAGGAAATATACAGCTGAAAATTCTTTGGGTTTTTTGTTTTTTTTCTAGTTGCTCCATCATTTTCTGGGGGGGAGGGGATGTTTGTTCCATTTAATGTGCATTAAACCAAAATAGTTCACATTAAATCAAAACTAGTGCATGCTAAATCAAGGTAGTATTCACTACTTTGA
Organism: Rhinatrema bivittatum; assembly: GCF_901001135.1. Classification (NCBI taxonomy): domain Eukaryota; kingdom Metazoa; phylum Chordata; class Amphibia; order Gymnophiona; family Rhinatrematidae; genus Rhinatrema; species Rhinatrema bivittatum. Next base: position 49,140 of record NW_021820736.1, on the reverse strand, counting down.
TTTGGTGCACATTAATTTTTTTTAGTGCATACTACAAAAATCAATGTGCACTAAAAACTAAAAATGAATTAAATTAATTTACATCCCTATAGTGGACCCATGTATTGGGATAAGAAAACTATTACAGCATGCCTGGGCAGCCCTACATTCCATCCAAGGGAGTATAAGATCAAGGGACCATAGAACAAATTATATTTTATTTATATTTTGATTGTGATTATGGATATGATAAGAAGAAAATCTAATTGGTGCCAATTGATTTCTTTTACACAAGTGAAACAGTAAACTTTTATTTTTAGAATACCCCACACTCATGTGCCTAGTCTGTTTACTGACACAGATAAATTACTAAGACACAAAGTTGAGTATACATCCACAGAAGAGAGATTTACACTCTGCCTTGGACCCTGGAGTTCTATCCTTCCCCCCCCCCCCCCCCCCCCCCTTCCCTTTTGGAGAATACATGTTGGACTTAGTGGGATTTTGCATGGATTAAGCCTTGGTAATTAGTGTGCCCTTTCCTTCATAGCTACACCTAGAGGAGGGACTAAAAATGCCTCGCAAACCTTAGCAAAGAGAAAATACCCAGATCTACAGCATGGCATAAAGTCCTCCACCTGCTATTTGTAGTATGACCATGGTAAAGGCAAAACAAATGAATACCTGCAAAAGATCAGGTGGAACATGTTTACTGTGTGGCCCACACCCTAGCAAAGAGAAAATGCTTCACTTACCACACCCTTCTTACCAAGCAATCTCAAACTTCCCTATATAGCAATGTCCCTTCCCTATATAGTCAGCAACCCCTCCCCAATAGTCAGGAATCCCCATCATAGCATCATTTGCTGGCAGCAGCAGTGCAAGAAAGAGGTCTCTGACATCCAGCCCTTCTGGAATGACAAGACATATTTCCGGAGGAGTGATTCTTTTGTCATTAGGAGGGTGGATGATACCTATCGGTGGAGGTTCCTGCCTATGCAGGGGAAAGGCTACTGACTACTGGGGGACTCCTGCCTAGCACCTGAGAGTTCTGTTGTGGGTGTGGGGTGCAGTCACTTATTCAATAGAGAATGAGCCCTTGGATCACAGCACAACCTTAGGACGAGGCTCCAAGGTAGACACTATGGGAGGCGAGCATATCCAGGCACGGGCTGGACTTGGAGCACAACTTAGACTTGGAACATAGCTTGGAACTCTTGGACCTCTGCTGAACCTGCACACACAGAGTGAGCACCAACAACGCAATGCTGATCTCTAGGTTAGCTCTCCGGCCACTCGATAGCCCTTTTGGACCTGCCACTTGGAACAGCAAGTGCTACAGGACAGACACAGGCTAAAGAAAGGACATGGCATGATGAGGAATGTGGACAAAGATATTGAAGACATTGGCACTTGAATGAAGACTAGGAACTTGGACAAAGACTTGAATCTGAGGAACATGGACAAAGGCTGGAGACAAGGAACATGGACAAGGCTCAGGTTCGTTAGTTCGTCACTTCTCAGGGCATTGCACATCAGCGTGCTGTACACAGCCCACCATAGGTTGGTCACAGACCATGCTATCTCGCTGCGTGCCCTACACAACCTGCCACAGGTTGGTTGTGGACCATGCAGGGAGCAGGGCAGGCTCAGGACTCAGACGAGGATGAGCCCAGGAGCCAGGACATGGTTTGGAATGAGGATCATGGCTTGGAGAGTGACTTTAATTCCACTATTTAAAAAGGGCTCCAGGGGCAATCTGGGAAACTACAGACCGGTTAGCCTGACTCAGTGCCAGGAAAAATAGTGGAAAGTGTTCTAAAGATCAAAATCACAGAACATATAGAAAGATATGGTTTAATGGAACAAAGTCAGCATGGCTTTACCAAGGCAAGTCTTGCCTCACAATCGACTTCACTTTTTTGAAGGAGTTAATAACCAGGTAGATAAAGGAAACTGGTAGATAATTTAGATTTTCAGAAGGCATGACAAAGTTCCTCATGAGAGGCTTCTAAGAAAAGTAAAAATCATGGGATAAGTGGCGATGTCCTTTCATGGATTACAAACTGGTTAAAAGACAGGAAACAGAGAGTAGGATTAAATGGACAATTTTCTCAGTGGAAAAGGGTAAATGGTGGAGTACCTCAAGGAGCTGTACTAGGACTCATGCTTTTCAATATATTTATAAATGATCTGGAAAGGAATGCAATGAGTGAAGTAATCAAATTTGCAGATGATACAAAATTATTCAGAGTTGTTAAATCACAAGCAGATTGTGATAAATTGCAGGAGGACCTTGTAAGACTGGAAAAATGGACAGATGAAATTTATGGACAGATGAAATTTATTGTGGATAAGTGCAAGGTGATGCATATAGGGAAAAATAACCCATGCTATAGTTACACAATGTTAGGTTCCATATTAGGTGCTATAACCCAAGAAAGAGATCTAGGTGTCATAGTGGATAATACATTGAAATCGTCGGCTCAGTGTGCTGCGGCAGACAAAAAAGCAAACCGAATGTTAGGAATTATTAGGAAGGGAATGGTGAATAAAACGAAAATGTCATAATGCTTCTGTATCGCTCCATGGAGAGGCTGCACCTTGAATACTGTGTACAATTCTGGTTGCCGCATCTCAAACAAGATATAGTTGCAATGGAGAAGGTACAGAGAAGGGCAACCAAAATGATAAAGGGGATGGAACAACTCACCTATGAGGAAAGACTAAAGAGGTTTGGGCTGTTCAGCTTGGAGAAGAAAAGGCTGAAGGGTGATTTGATAGAGGTCTTTAAAATCATGAGATGTCTATAATGGGTAAATGTGAATTGGTTATTTACTCTTTCGGATAATAAAAGGACTAGGGGGCACTCCATGAAGTTAGAATGTAGCACGTTTAAAACTAATCAGAGAAAATTATTTTTCACTCAATGTACAATTAAACTCTGGAATTTGTTGCCAGAGGATGTGGTTAGTGCAGATAGTGTAGCTGGGTTTAAAAAAGGTTTGGATACATTCTTGGAGGGGAAGTCCATTACCTGCTATTAATCAAGTTGACTTAGAAAATAGCACTGTATTACTAGCATCAATAGCATGGGATATACTTATTTTTTGGGTACTTGCCAGGTACTTGTAGCCTGGATTAGTCATTGTTCAAACAGGAAGCTGGGTTTGATGGACCCTTGGTCTGACCCAATATGGCAATTTCTTATGTTCCTATGGAATAAGGATCATGGCTTGGAACGAGGAACAAGGAGATCTGCTGGTTAGACAAGCTCCATGAGCCCTGGAACTAGGAACATGACTAGGAATATGACTTGGAACTTGGAATTCTAAAAACAAGGATGGACTCTGAAAACTTGATCCAGTGAAGACAGACTTGGAAACAGGCCCTGTGCTAGGAAGCATCCTACACAGCCTCCCATGGGCTGGTCATGACCAGGACACTGGCACACCTGGAGGAAGGGTGATCTAGAGGACTGACCTTGGAATGAAGACAGGAACATCAGGAACCTGCTCGAAGACTTAGATGAGACACCGATGAGAGACCAGGAACATGGAATGTAGAACATGAAAGAGCTCTACCGAGGATCAAGGAGACCAGGAACTTGGAACAGGAACATGGAACAGGAATAAGAACATCGGGAATAACCAACGAAGAATATGAAGACCATCATGACAAAAAACTGACCTCGGAAGACCTTGTAGGAAGAAGAGCCATGGAAAACCATGAGGATCCATTGCGAAGGCCCCAAGGAAGTAGCAGAGAAGCCCATTTATAGGGCTGAAGGACTGACAAGATAGTGACATTATCAAGGAGGGCCATGGGACTTTTTCCACCATGGGCCCTTTAAATTATGAAGAGAGGCGTGCACGTGTGCCTAGGACATCAGGTGCAGGATGAAGTCGACAGCATTCCCAGCTGCATCGAGGGGCCTGCATTGTCAGCATCCCAGCCGCGAAGATCAGCAGCAGCAGCTTCCCAGCCACAAGGATGGCAGGAGCAGCTGCGGTGGCTTGAGCCGCAAAGAAAGGAAATGCAGGTGGCATTCATGCCGCAAAGAAGCAGGTGTCAACAGCACCGGAGCCGTGAGGAGCTGGAGATATCGGCGGCATTCCTGTCGCGAAGATGGCAAGGCAGCAGCAGGTGTGATGATGGCTTCAACGCCGCAAAGACTGGCTCTTCAGCGGCAGCAGCAATAGTGTCAATAGCGTCAGCAGCAGCCCTACTGCAAGCAAGCACACTTGCTGGCAAGGTGAGAGGCCACTCGTGGGCTTCTCCCGCGGCTGCATCACAACAAGTTCTTGGTAAGAGGGGTCTGGTAAACGGGACATTTTCTCTTTGCTAGAGTTTGGGAGAAAGGAAATCTCCCTTGCAAACCAATCCTAAAATTAAAGAGCCAGTCAGTACAGGGGATTTCAGACCACAGCACACAGTAAAATTTTACAATTCTATTTATTTATTTATTTAACTCTTTTCTATACCGACATTCATGTTACCGATCATATCATATCGGTTTACAAGGAACAAGGGGATTATAACATTAACATTAACACTGAAGAAGAGGCAAACATAAGAACATAAGCTGCGAAGGCGACGCAGAGTCAAAAAAAAAAAAAGGGGGGACTAGGAGGGAGGGAAGGGTAGGCTTGCTGGGATAGAGGGGTGGAGGGGGGGTGGGCTGGGTTAAGGGAAGGCTTGTTGAAACAGCTGGGGCTTGAGTTTTTTCCTAAATGTCAACAGGCAGAATTCCAGTCTGAAATCTGGAGGAATGGCATTCCAGATGGCTGGTCCCGCTTTCAAGAAGGCCCGTTCTCTGGTGACTGTACGAAGGGTGGATTTGGTTGTGGGGGTGTGCAAGGTTCCTTTGTAAGCTTCTCTGATGGGTCTTGTAGCGGTGTGGATGAATCAAGCCCTTAGTATGTTACCGTGTCTATTTCCTGCAGGATTTTACAAGCATGTGGATAAATTATCTGCCTTTTTGTGAAAGTCTAAACTCCTAAAATCGCTTTAAACAAGCTTAAAGCTTCAATTTGCCAGATTTTCTTAGTTATCATTAGGCATATATATTAGAACAAATTCAATACTGGTTTGCTGATTATTTACCTGTGTCTAAGCAACCTCGTTGGTTAGACTTGGAACAAGGTTTGGTGTATCCTTTACACTTAGCAGCATTCCCTGGGATGAAGCAGCCTTGGTGTTTAACTTGTTCCCCAATTATCTTTTACCTCTACAACCTTGGCAGAATTTGCCAGTTTGCAACCCACTGATTTCCTTACCCGGCTGTGGTAAAATTCTGAGATTCCTATAGGAATTCACGGTGCTTCTTGGAAACAGTGTGGAATATTATTTTTATGTCAGGTAGTAGACAGTGCAAAAATGATCCCATTTGCTGATTTAATCTCATATTCTCTCCCACGAACCCAAGGCTTTCGATGGCTTCAATTATATAACTCACTCCATTCTTCTGAATTTTTAACATCAGAACCCCTTCTGGTTTTGGGAGTCTTCACTTTTTATATTGATATGCTTCAGAAAGGTCACTTAGCATCTGCTATTTATAAACTTGTTAAATAAGGTAACTTTCTTAGATGTCCTGGTTTAGCAAAAAGTTGGGAACCAGATCTGATTGACCAGACTCCGATGTTCGATGGGGAAAATTTTGGCTTTCAACAGAAAGTGTGTCTTTATCATTATTGATCACTCAATCTATGTACTGAGCAGCACCTTATAAACTCTTTAAAGCATGTTTGCTGGATTATCAATGCTGTTGCTCTGGTTTGTATGATAAAGTTACCCTTTCTCATATGCTCTTTGAATGCTCCTCTTTTAAATTTTGCTGGCATAATGTATGAAAGCAGATGCAAGAATTTTCACCTATTTCTAACCCTATTTCTTATTGAATTGTTGTTCTTAAATCTGTGGGTTTGAATGTTACCCTCTGTCCATCTCTTAGTAGACTTTTGGATTTCTTGTCAACCATTGCAATGAAGCAAGTTCTTCATAAATTAGAAGAATACTGCATTGCTGAATAAGCACTTCTGGTGGAACTATGTGCCTCTTTTAAATATGAGAAATAAGCAGCAGTTAGGTACCACCAGATTACTCAATCATTACTCATGTGAGGTTTGATAAACCGTTTTCTTTACCATACCTAATCTACCTCCTGCTTTCATAGAAACATAGAAACATAGAAATGACGGCAGAAGAAGACCAAATGGCCCATCCAGTCTGCCCAGCAAGCTACGCAGTTTATCCATTTTTTTTTATCTTCCCCCCCCCCTTTTTTTCTCCCCCTCCCCCGTCACTATTGGCTTCCAGCACCCTCTGGCCCCAATTCCCTTCCACCCCTCCACCAATGCAGAGAGCAGTGCCGTATCCGCATCCCAATGAACATCCAGCTCAATCAGGGGTAGCAACTGCCGCAATAAACGGCCACACCCCTGCCCCATACTCTTACCCACCTCTGTTTTGTTTGTTTGGTTTTTGGTTTTGGTTTTTTTGTTTTTTGTTTTTTTGGAGATGGCAGCCCTCCAACCTTCCGCTCCGTGAAGGTGGAACACAAACCACTGGCATCCCGCTCCGTGAATGCCTCTGTGGCTACTGCCGCTCCGTGCAGTATTTTGCTGCCTGAAGGTGGAACACTACTGGCCACTGGCATCCCGCTCCGTGAATGCCTCTCTGGCTACTGCCGCTCCGTGCAGTGTTTTACCACCTCCTCTATATTTATGCCCACTAGACTTGATGGATCCACAGTGTTTATCCCACGCCCCTTTGAAGTCTTTCACAGTTTTAGACTTCACCACTTCCTCCGGAAGGGCATTCCAGGCATCCACCACCCTTTCCGTGAAGAAATACTTCCTGACATTGGTTCTTAGTCTTCCTCCCCGGAGCCTCAGCTCGTGACCTCTGGTTCTGCTGATTTTTTTCCGTCTGAAAAGGTTTGTCGTTGTCTTTGGATCATTAAAGTTTTTCAAGTATCTGAAAGTCTGAATCATATCACCCCTGCTCCTCCTTTCCTCCAGGGTGTACATATTTAGATTCTTCAATCTCTCCTCGTACGTCATCCGATGAAGATCCTCCACCTTCTTGGTTGCCCTTCTCTGTACCGCTTCCATCTTCCACCGCTACCACCTATCATTGTTATGATGCTCCTTTTGCTTACTAGATGTCACGTAGAGTGCTGGGTTCTGGAAACACCCCCTCAGGAGCAGGGCAGGACTACAGGGCAGGAGCTGGGTTTATCTTTTTCCTAACCAGCCCCTGCCCCCAGAGGTTGAGTCCTGGATTCGAGGGGCCAGCGGGACTTGGTTACTATGACTGAACATCATGGCTGCTTACAGCTGAAAGATGGGCTGGTCTTCTGCCTAGCCACCCTTTCCCTGCAGTTTGAGCTCTTCCATTCTGGGGTTGGTAGGGCTTAACTGAAAGAAGCTGGACACAGCAGAACAGGCTGGTTAGGCTAGACAAACTGGCAAGGCAAGGCAGACAAAGCTATAACTTGAGTTCAGGCAGGCTGGACGTAGTGGGCAGAAACAGACTGGAAGCAGAGATCTGGATATTAGAACAAGGAAGAGGCTGAGGACTGGATACTGAAACAGGCTAAGGACTGGATACTAGCACAGGCAAAGAGCTGAGGATTGGAAACTGGAACAGGCAAGGAGCTGAGGACTGGATACTGGTACAGGAGTATAGCAGGATACTGAACAAGGGCAGGGAATGGGTAGATAGGTAGGTTGGGCAGGATATCATATAAGGATGGGAACTGAATACACACCAGGCTTGGGCAAGATAAGCAGGGAATGTATGCTAGGGATTAGACTGGGCAGGGCACAAAAAGACCAGACAAGGACATAAGCAAACAAGGCAGACAGGGGTAGGAGCAGACAATGACAACACAGAACAAAGAACACTAAAGCCTAAAGGCAGCAACACAAAAGGCCCGTAGGCCACTAAGCAAGGAGAGGCTGAGTAAGTCACAGAGCAAGGCCTAAGGTAAGAGCAGACCCAGAGGCCACAAGGCAAAGTAAGACCTGAGTAGGCCACAGATCATAGTACAAGGAGACAAAGGGCCCAGAGGCTACAAGGTAAGTTAAGGCCTAAGTAGGCCACAGAGCAACATAGGCCACAAGACAAGGTAAGGCCTAGATAGGCTGCAAGACAAAAGCAAGTTACTAGAAGACCCAGAGGCCAAATAGGCATGGAGCAAGGTAAAACCGGTCAAATCAGAGAACCAAAGGTGACTCCATGAAATGGCATCTAGGTGCTGGCAAGGCAGGGTCAAATGGGGCTAGAGTTTGGATGTGGTGTGAGCAGCGGCGTGGAGATGGGCAAGGCTGGAGGTGAAGCTTGCAGAGGATCCCACATGAAGAGAAGGCTGCACCACATGCTGAATCAGGTGGCCAGTGAGGAGATGGCTCGGGAAGCTCAGAACAGACCTCACTGGAGGCCTCTGCTGATAGGGAGGAGTCATGGCGGACAGGATCAGGGCACAATGAGGCTGAACACCAGGCAAAAACCATGATACTAGTTACTACATCTTAAATGGCTTTTGTGTTACTGACTGAGGTTTGCTTGTTACGAATTTTGTACATTTGTTTTTCCTTATTTCTTTTAATCAAAACATTGAACTTAAAAAAAAAAAAGTTTTTTTTTTTAAATAATATTGTTTTTTAGACTTGGACTCATCTCAACAATAACACACTTATGCCTCTTTTAGACTTGAGATCGACTGCAGGAGGTCGTTCAGCGGAGGTCCGGAACCCTCGCTGAACGACCTCCTGCAGTCGATCTCCTGCCGGCGCCATTATCCGTACGGAAAACGATTCGCGGCAGGAGATCGCTCCCGGACGCCCGCTGGACCCCCAGAGACTTTTGGCCAGCTTGGGGGGCCTCCTGACCCCCACAAGACTTGCCAAAAGTCCAGCGGGGGTCCGGAAGCCCTCCTGCGGTCGAATCGTGTTGGTCTATGGCCGCCGCCATTTTGCGGCGGCCATTTTGCAAAATGGCGCCGGCTGAAGACAACACGCTTCAACAGCAGGAACCCGTTTCGGACCGCCGCTGGACCCCAGGGTACTTTAAGGCATTTGGGGGGGTTCAGGGGGGGATTTAATTTAAAGGGTCGAGGGTGGGTTTTAGGGGGATTTAGTGTGCCGGTTTTCGGCCCGTTTCGGACCGCCGCTGGACCCCAGGGTACTTTAAGGCATTTGGGGGGGGATTTAATTTAAAGGGTCGGGGGTGGGTTTTAGGGGGATTTAGTGTGCCGGTTTTCCTGCCCTCCCCCTTCCCCCGATTTAGCTATGGACCGCCGCTGGACCCCAGGGTAATTTAAGGCATTTGGGGGGGGGGGGTTCGGGAGGGTGGGGGATTTAATTTAAAGGGTCGGGGGTGGGTTTTAGGGGGTTTTAGTGTGCCGGTTTTCCTGCCCTCCCCCTTCCCCCGATTTATGATTTTTTGACGATAAATCGGGGGAATTGGTATTGTATCGTGGCCCTAACGATTTTTGACTATTTAAAATATATCGGACGATATTTTAAATCGTCAAAAAACGATTCACATCCCTAATGATTACATTATTGTGGAGATTACATCTCTCGTTCAGTGAGATCCTATTGAACCTACATAAATTTAGAATGAACCCGTTGATGTAGAAGAGATTACTGGCTGAAAGAATTTTGAATCAATCCAGTTTTTCAGGTTTTATACAATGAAGACAACTTTGTGAGATTCAAGTGTGCAGTCGCCAGTCACTGTTGCCTAAGTTCCATGAGACATCCGATTTGCTCACAGTTAAAGATTATCCGAACAGGAAAGTTCATGAACAAGAAACTCAAATAATGTTTCACAGTAAACCTGTCTTTAAAGCCTATTTAATCCCGTTAAAAAAAGACATGGAGAAGGTTCTTACCATTAGGCAGAGTGCCCTCGGTGAAAAACAAAAGAGACGGCTTTCAGAGTCCCTTGTCCATAATGGCAATACAATAAAATTGGAATAAAGCTAATCCAGCTTTTGATATGTGTATTTTAAACTTCTTTATTATTATTTTTTTTTTTGTAATGGAAGACCTATGGCAGAAAATGTCCAATGACTTATTAAAGTAGAAGAGAGAATCAGCTGAAATAATTTTCAGATGTCAGTTTTTCAAGCTTATACAATGAAGACAACTTTGTGAATGTCTAGTTTATTACTACTGCTACTATGAACTACTACTTAACATTTACTATAGTGTTGCTAGGTGTACACAGCGCTTACTATCCAGCTGAGACACCCCCAGACAAAACAAATCAATTTCTAGTAATCCCTTAACCTGAGAGGGCCAAGATGAGGAAGATTCAGGGTTTCTGGATTTAAAAACAGTCTCAAAGACGTGGGCACATACTTCTTTCACTGATGGCACTACACCAAACATCTGATCTTCCTCATAGTATGAGTGTTAACTAGGGAAGTCTTCAAAGTAATTTAGAAATATGCCATATTGTAAAGTTTCTACAAGGAAAACAACTTTGTGTGAATCTACTTTACATTCGGCAATGATTAATGCCACTGATCCAAGAGATATCTGCTCTGCCACCTCTCAGTTTCAGAGTGTGCATGAGGGGAATCATCACCCAGGAAGAGAAGGCGAGGACAAAAGCAGTAAATTAATTCAAAAGGGCATGGAATAAACACTGTGGATCCCTAAAGGCTAGAGGTTGAAAATGAAGAAAAGAGTGCATGGGGGTGATCCGCACAGAACAGCAGTTACTATCAGAAGGTATGGGGACTATCAGAAGGTATGGGGACTACTATCCTTAACTAATTAGCCTTAATATTTTTTGCAACATTGCTCTCTACTTCGACGGTTCGGGGAGGGGGGTGCGGGAATGGGAATTGGATTCAGTTGACAGCCAATGCTGGGCCTCAACTTTTACGGTGCAGGGTACTGATGAGCAGACATTATGGAAAAAGAACAGGACAGCTTCTACGGCCAAGTCGAAAAGCAAAGTACATTCAAGCAGTATGGTCAGCATTATCATGAAGGCTGCTCACCCAGTAATAATGTTGCTAGCAGTAATTTTGTGATGGCTTTGACAACTGCTTGGTTTTGATTGTAGATATTACTAAACAGAAGGCTTGGAGGTTACTGGCATGGAGAGGCAGTTACTACCCTTAACAGAAAACATGGGGGTAACCTGCACAGAACGGCAGTTACTATCATAAGAAAATTGCTGGCTAGCCTGGATGGATCACTTGGTATGTTTCTGCCATCATTACTAGGTAACTATCATTGAAGTGTACTTATTTTTTGAAAATAAAAAATAGCCTGCTTAGGCCTTTTTGCACATATATTAGCACTGCAAACTTATTTAATGAGCTGGTCTGCATGATTTTTTTGCATCACAGTCCAATGGGTGGGCTGCCCAGAACTTAGGACTCATCTACAGGCCAGGGGAGGAGGGTGATGGGAAGAGGGCCACACCAGGCCCAGCAGGCTGCTCTTAATGACACCAGCCATAATGTTTGACAGCAAGCACAAGGATCTAGCATCAGCAGTGCCTTCCAATGAAGTTGGCACCGACACACACTGTATTTGGTTATCATAGAGCAAGCTCACATTATTGGACAGCACCGCTAACATCCATGCTCCTCTAATTGGCCTACAGCAGTGTTATAACATCACCAGGATGAGGTGGGGCAGACGAGAGATTTAAAATTGGCCGGTCCCAGCATCTTCCCCTCTTCCTATGCGACCTGGGGCTGGACAAATTCCTTCCCATTCTGCCCCTGTTTTGTTAAACAGCTATTAGTAAGTAGCATTTTTTATATGTTTATGCAATATTTACATGTTCTTTTAATTTTGTTACCCCTGCACACCAGGGTGATCAAATTTAGTTTGGGGGGGCAGCATATTAGGGGAAGGGCCTGAGGGTTCATGCAAGAAGGTATGACTAGGATTGCCACCTTGGTCCAAGAGGTGGAAGGTCCAGGGGTACAACAGCTGATGGGCCCAGGGATTGGGCCAGGATGACACCAGTGGATACTGATGTGTGTGGTGGTCTGCCCAGTTTTCCCATCATCCATGACATCTCAACTTCAAGAGGGCACCGCTGACCAGAGGCAGGCCCTTAAAGACTGACAAGATGGTGGCTTAGTGACCTGACAGCGCCTCTCATGGGATGGCATGGTATAGGACATAGGTAGACTTGAGCACCCACATTAGGTACTCAAGTCTAATTAAAAGCTACAACCATTGATATTCAAAATAATTTGTCCATTTTTATTGTTGTGTATCTCTGTACACGTCAAGGGTGACAATGCCAGGTTTATCACTACTGCCACAGTTATGGAAGATCATTCATTCACAGCAAAATTGCACAAGAAAACGTTCTACAGGATGCTCTAAAGGGACTTTTGCATGGAAGGGCTAAATTTAAGAACTAGGAAAAAGTTCCACAAAAGTGTTTTGTTTGCAAGATTTTTTTCTGTGGGATTCTTTTCCCTTCCAGAAACTTCAAAAAATGAAATCCTTGAAACAAAAGATATGCCCCAGCCAAAATTAGGATCCTCATCTTACAAACATCCGCAGTCATCGCACAGTGATGAGCTCCCATGATCATATCACGGCTACATGCACACTACACTCAGATTCCCAAATGAGGTGTAGACAAGCTAAAGAATTCTCTACCAGAAAGATTTTGGGAGGGGAACAGAATGAACAGTTAACAGTAGTTTGGGGTTTTGGTTCCCCCAAGTGGGAGACTCAGATGGTGTGCTCTTGCAGTTTATAAACTCCTGCCACCATCTTAAGGTGTGGATTCCTTAATTGACCCCTTTTGGGGCAGCATATCCTTTGCTGTCTTTAATTTGGTTATATTTCCTTGGGTGAGACCCCTGGCATCTCTGGGGCTGATACCTGGATAAAGAGATGGAGTTAGAGTACCTTGTCCATTATTTTGTCCATAGTTTTTGGAAACCTTTTTGTTATTTGAGGATGGGGTTTTCCACCCTTCCTGTCTTGTTTGGTTTCCCTTTTTGGTTAAAGAATTTTCCTTTTTTTGTGTTGCTGAGTGCCCTAGGGCCCAAGGACTAAGATTCTTTGCCATCTGGAGGAAATTATTTCTTTCACCTAGAAAGAACCTCGGGACCATTCAGGTCCTCAGGCTGCAATGGATTCACAATCATTATCCGGGAGAAGGAGCACTGGGGGAAGAGATGAAACCAGAGGCACCATCTAGGTGCATTTACTATCATCTCAAAAGAAATCTGCAAATGAGATGTACTGGCTATGCTTGAAATTAGCCAGCTGGATTTTTTTAGTTATGCGACCTTGTATGGTCACATAAGTCGGTACTTAGCTAATTAATCAGATACCTTGTAAAGATATCTGGCTAAGTAGCACTGTCATCAACTAAAGAAAAACTAAGTTGCCCCATCCCCTTCCCCCTTCTTTCCAAAGCATAAGTCAATTCATAAATTGTATCCTAAACCCCCCCCCCCCCCCCCGCCCCTTAAACCTTTTTAAGTTGTATAGTTTTGCCCCATTTTGGAAGATGGGCCCTCATCCTGATGTTACCTTTAAAAGGAGCTCAGCCTCCCTCTCCCCTTCCACCCACCTAGGAAAAACCATGGCTCCTAGACCTCATTCCCATCTTCCTGCTCCTCCTCATCTCCACCAATACCTTTTTCTTCATCATCAGGAGTGAGGTACCCTCTGCCCCTCCCAGCACTTCCAGCGCTGAAGCAGGTCTAAGGCAGCAGAATATCTCAGCCTCTTCCAGGAACACCCCTGAAATGACCCTTTTTTATCTGGCCAAATATAGGGCCGGATTTTAATACCTACGTGCAGGCATACATTTGTGAGCGCAACCCGGCGCGCACAAAGGTACGCCCGATTATATAACATGCGCGCGCAGCCGCACGCATGTTATAAAATCCGGGGTCGGCGCACGCAAGGGGTGCACAATAGTGCACCTTGCGCTTGCCAAGCCCTTGGGGAGCCCTGCTGGCTTTCCCCGTTCCCTCCCCCCCCACCTTCCCCTCCCTTCCCCTACCTAACCTGCCCTCCAGCCCTACCTAACCCCCCCCCAACCTTTATTTTACAAGTTGTGCCTGCCTCTAGGCAGGCATAAGTTGCACGCGCCGGCCAACAGCCGGCCCACGATCCCGGGCACAGCACCAAATGGCCGCTGTGCCTGGATGCACCGGCCCCGCCCCCAGACCGCCCTGGACAGCCCACACCCTGCTCATTCCCCACCCCTTTTTTCAAGCCCCAGGACTTACATATGTCCCGGGGCTTTAGGCGTGCCGCCGGGCCTTGAAAATCTAACCCATAGTCAAGTAAATCATTTAGACAGAAAATGATTACATTTTCTGTCTAAATGTCTTTTGAATATAGACCTCCTTATTTCTACCCCTTTCACAATGGGGAAGATTGAGGGAACCTTATTTTATTGGGAGGGATATCAGTTATTAAGGAAATCAGCTGCAACATCTTAAAATGTTGCTGGAAGCCTAAGGTCACAAATCTATTGGAGACCTCAAGTATACTATCAGTGGAGTGTGATGGAGCATGTAAGGAACTCCCTCAGAACACCTTAAAACACAGGCTATAGCTATCTGTACAGGTTCTCCTTAATGTCCATCCCAGCAAGGGATTCTGGGATAGGGTGGAGCACATCAAGCAGGGATAAGAAACCAGGGCCAAAGGGATGAAGGAAGCCCAGGGAGAGAGACTTGAGAATACGAACTGTAACTTACGATTGTTTTGTTGAAGTGCTCAGACCAGCTAACTATTTTGTTTATTATTGCTTAACAATAAAGAAACTTATAAAGTCTGCTCTCTGGCTAATCCTGACTGCTAGGCATCACAAATAGTGGCAGCAGTGGGATTGCTTGCCTAAGCAGGAAGCTCAGGCAAAGTCCACAACTGCAGCAGGAAAAAAACAAAACATAAAGGGTTTTTTTTCCTTTTCTTCTCTTTCTCCTGGGACCTCCCAGTTTATTTATTACATTTATATACCTTCATTCTGGAACCAAATATAATGGTTTACGAAAAATAATATGATAAAAATAAGTAAAATCAATAAAATTCTAACATTACATTAAAATAAATCATAAAATTACATTAAAAATAAGAAGCAGAAATAAGAGTTAAACATAGTAATTACAATAAAAGCAATAGTACAATTTGTAAATAAAAGAGATAAAAAAGAGGGATGAGGAGAACAGACAAAAAGAAAGAGAGGCCTCAATCCTTCATAATTCCAGTTCCATCTTAGTCCTTAATATTAACCTGATTCCAATGTGTTGCCTAATTTAACTTAAATCAGAGCTCTCATACACATGTTTGAAGAGCCAGGTTTTCAAGTTTTTCTTAAAACCCAAAAAGTCTCTTTGTAGCCTTAGTTCAGAAGGCAGAGAGTTCCATAATTTGAGTCCAGCGACTGATATAGCTCTCTTCCTCACCTTACTTAAATGTGCATGTCGTACTGAGGGAATAGTTAAAAGGCCTTTATTCGCAGATCTCAAATTTCATTGGGGGGGTACAAAGGTGTAGAGAGGCATTCAACCATTCTATTTTATCAACAGGCTAAGGGGGATAGAACTGCCTGTGCAGTCAGGGCTCAAGCAGTGATTCAGGGCTGAACAGACCAGCAGGTTCTTTTTTTTTTGGGGGGGGGGGGGAAGGCGTTCTCACTCTCCTGTCTGGAGAGACACCCAGTATGGAAATGGCTCAGAAAGCAGAGAAGATGGAGCAAGTGATCCAGATCCTTCAGGGCAACAGCAATTGCAAAACACCCTACAAACTCAACTCGCCCAGCAGCAGGGCAACCTGTGCAGCAAAACACAGTGTTAACTCAGGTGGCACAGGCTGTGCAAACCACTGTGTCCAGTTTAACCAAGGCAAATCCGTTACCTCAGACCATGTTTAAAATGAAGGCAGGTGAGATCCAAAGGTCTTCCTGAGAAACTTTGAGAGGACTGCCCACCTTTCAGCTTGGCCAGAAACCAATTGGAATATGTACTTGGCTAACTTACTCACAGGCAGATGTTAAGCGGCTTTCCAAGCAGCCCACCCAGATGGGACGGCTACCTATGCGGAAGTCAAGGCCAGCATCCTGGATAGCTGAGTATACCTCAAAAACATACCAGCAGCAGTTCAGCAGGAATCCCTGCAGCCTGGGGAGAGCCCCAGAAGTCTGTTTCATCTCCCTAAAGGATGCCAGATAGAAGTGGCTACAGCTGGAGGCAAAGATTGATCTCGAAGTATCCCAACAGGTTGTTCTGGAACAATTCTTAGTTGGATTTAACCAGTCTCTGAGAAATTGGGTCTGCCAACACACAAGGCTCATGTTGGAAAGAGCTCTATAAGTGGCGGACACCTTCCACCAGGCGCAGTTAATGCCAATGTGGTAAGGAGGCAACAAAGAAAACCTGCACAAATGACCTGGTGAAGCATAAAGAGTGAAGCTTCCAAGCAGTGACCTTTAGAAGCAGAGAGCTCATCTTCTGTACCAAGAACCCAGGCCACAGTCTCATCCATGTGCTTTAACTGTGGTCGGTGGGGTCATTTAGCAAGAGGCTGTTATTTTGAGGGGCCTGATGTTATGGATATCAGCTTAGTGACCCAGTCAACACTAGACTATAAAATCTTTGGGGATAAAGGAAATATCCTCACTTCAGAAGAAGAAATGTATTCTCCCGGGAACGAAACTGGGGACTATTTTTCCTTCTGTGTCTTTTATGCAGGGAATGGTCAGCAGGAGGACTGCTGCCCATTTAGAAAATACGAACATAAAACGCTCTCAAGGAGAATGACTAAAGGCAAAAATGAACCCATACAGTGGGCATGCTCTTCTTCTAAAGGGCTGGACAATAATGTCAAAGAATGTCCATGGATAGATGACACGGAATGTGAACACCAACTGGAAGAACAGCCCAAGAAAGAGAAGGGGGCAATAACAGAACCCCAGAATGAGAATGAAAAATGAGAAGAAGAGTGAGCGAACACATTCGCAAAGCTAAAAAATTGTAGTTTAGTGGATATCCCTCATCAGAGTCACAAGGAGTTTGTGATCTAGGTGGAACTGGACAAAGTTCCCACCCCAGCATTGGTGGATTCAAACTCTGTCAAGGCTCTCATTCGTGAGAACCTCTTCCAAAAAGAGTGGATCAATCACAAGAAAAGAGAGACACTTACTGCGTACATGGGGACAAACAGGAAAACCCAACCAGTCAGATTCTGCTAACGACCACGGCAGGTCAAGCCATTATAGAAATGGGAGTCCTTCCTGAGCTCCCATACCCGATAATTCTGGGTCACGATCATCCCCAGTTTATGAGCCTATGGGCCCAGCTCACAGGGAATCAGGGTAGCCCACCCAAGGTACCCCACTGGTGATGAAGAGCCAGGAATTAGTCCGGGCACGGCTGAACGCCTGGCCTCACAAGGCCAAGCTGAGGGGGAGGGTATGTTTGGGAGCATGTAAGGAACTCCCTCAGAACATCTTAAAGGACTAGTTACTGCTATCTGTATCATCTTCCTTAATGCCCAACCCAGGAAGGGATTCTGGGATAGCACTGGGTAGAGTACTGCAAGTGGGGACAAGAGACCAGGGCCAGAGGGATGAGAGATGCCCAGGGTGAAAAACAGAAGCCTCAAGAATATGAACTGAAAGTCACGATTGTTTTGTTGAACTGCTCAAACCAGCTATCTGTTTTGTTTATTATTGCTTAACAATAAAGAAGCTTATAAAGATTTTGCCAGTTCCAGAGTGGAGGCTGTTCTCTGGCTAATCCTGACCTCTCAGCATCACATGGAGTTAAAGATCTGTACAGAACTTTCCACTTATTTCCATCAAACTTCAGTAAAATTGAGTTGGAAACCATACTTGCTTTCAGCGTAATTTTTGCTACTGTCCACTTTTATGATATTATCAGTGCTGTTTACATTGAACTTAAATGGTGGATAACAGGTAAGTAACACACAGGCCTAGAAGTTAATCTTCCCCCCACTCAGGGAATTCTGAACACTCAGAGTGTTTTTCACTCTTTTTTGAGAACTGAGCAGTTCTCATCTGAAATGAGATGGCCCCCTGGGTCCTTATCTGGGACTACCCACCTGGAGGTTACAATGGTAAAAATATGTTTGCTTGCCAAGGCTATCCCTAAAGTAGGACAAATTTGGGTTTCCTAGGCCCCATGTTTGGGATAGAGGTAGTCCTGAGCGTAAAGCATGTGCTTCTTCTAGTGTGCCTCCCGCCAGCCCATGGCAAAGTCCTTGTTGTACCATGCTAAGGTAATAGCAGCTAGTTCTACCATACTGGATCCACTACAACCCTCTATCCATCAGCCCCCCACCACCACCACTCCACATAATCCTCTCCCTTCTTTCACTCACCCACCAGCAGGAGCTGAGGCTGGTGAGTCCTGTGAGACCACAGGGCCCTTCAAGTCTCAGACTTCAGACTGAAGCTTGCAGAGGAAGAGCAGCAGCCATACACAGGTAAGAAGCATTGTTTTCCTTCTCCCACTGGAAGGGATGTGCCTTAGGGGCAGGGGTTAGGAAAAGGATCGTGCCTAAGTAGGGTGGAGACAGAAGAAGCTGCTGGCATTACTGTGGAAGGACTTTGCCATAGAACTCTCCCCCTGGGATGCCCTGGTATTGAGGTTGGGTGATGGAGAAGAGAAATGCATAAGTGTGCATGGGAGCTGGGTGGATCCCATCACAGGCTGATTTGCCTTGGAACTCTCATCCCCATTACGATAGACCATGTTCTGCTGTGAAGTATAACGTTTTGTGCATTTACTTGGGCCGTGGGTGAAAAATGTTTAAACCTCACCTTTAATATGCATGAATTTGGAGTTGTCCAGCAGCTCCAAAACAACCAGCGGTATTTAATGCTGCCCATTAATCTAGCACATGAATTTCTGTACCGCACTTTGAACAAAAAGGGATCTAGAAGCGCATAGACAGGGGCATACTCAGATACTACCTACAAGTGCCTGTGGCAAAACTGAATATTAGATTATGAATGCTAAAGTTTCAAACAGCAAAAACTCTCTCATGCACATCAGAGAGGGATCAGATTAATAAGAACATAACAAAGAAAATGCCATACTGGGTCAGACCAAGGGTCCATCAAGCCCAGCATCCTGTTTCCAACAGTGGCCAATCCAGGCCATAAGAACCTGGCAAGTACCCAAAAACTAAGTCTATTCCATGTAACCATTGCTAATGGCAGTGGCTATTCTCTAAGTGAACTTAATAGCAGGTAATGGACTTCTCCTCCAAGAACTTATCCAATCCTTTTTTAAACACAGCTATACTAATCTCCTGCCTTTCATAACAATTCCCAAGACTGGCAAAGCTGCACTCTGGGGGAACTTCACATTCTCTTTATAATGACACCGGATGCCAACAAGACAAAAACAGGACAAAAAAAAAAAAAAAAACAACCAAACCTTCAGAGATACAAGTTCTGGATGTTCTTTATATTTTAGTAGACGAAAAAGAGACATAAATTCAGTAATTTACCTGAGTCAGCTGTAAATAAAAACAGACATTGTTAGTAGAATACAAAAAAAGATCTTTATTCAAACAAAAAAAGCATAAATGTTCTGCAAAGAGAAATATTTGAACCATCTTGATATTCAGGAAGGAGAAAACCATTTCTGCAATTTTTTTTTTAATTTTCCCCTGAATTAAGACAAGATTGACATTATAGTAAGCAAAAGCACATAATTGCTTTTGCAGTTAATTTACTCATTTATACGTCATAGGGCTAGAAAGTAAGCAATGATATGCTATGTTTGATGTTTCCCTCTATTCACAATAACTTTTCTTCCTGCCAGGTTCCCTTTGCAGACTGAAAAGCAATGTCTCCAGACTGCATGCCCTGTTCTGTCAGCGACTTGAGTGAATGCAGCCCCTGGGCTATGTGCTTTGTCCCAGAGAAGTGTGAGCCCCTCTGATCTAAGCCATTAATACTTGTGCCCCAGGGAGGGAGGTCAGCATGCTCTAAAGGGGGGTTTGGAAGTGAGGATCGGAGGAGTGAGATGTTGAGGCAGCATGTGAAGGAGTTGAGAGATTACAAAAAAAAAAATCCCCTGGAAGGATAAGAAGATCCTGGGAAGCTGGAGGGGAAAGGGGGGAAGACCGGGGAGGGGTGGTTGTATTTTGTTATTGTTGCAGCAACCTGAACTGACTTTTTTTTTTTGTTTGTTTAGTTTTGTTATTCTTTTTTTTTTTATTCTGGGTTGTTTGGGGTTTTTTTGTTTGTTTGTTTCAAATAAAACAAAACAGACAAAAGAAAACGAAATGCAAACAAAAACAATGCGTGCGGATGCCCCTGATAACCAGAGGCGTGAGAACAAAATGTCTCTAACTCGACGCCCAGCTGCTCAACAGACCAAAGCAAAATCTGTGTCCAGTCACCGCACCTGTGGAAGCATCATATAAATAATTTCCAGTATAAAAATAGATCAGTTTTGGAATAACAACTTGGGAATTGTCTGCAATTATTCCAGGTCTTGGCCACAGTGAAAGGTGCACTGCTACAGAGAGGACTGGTCACCCTTACTATGAGTGCAACACCCAATTGATGACAGATATAAACTAATAAAGGACCCTAAGACCTTGCAGGAAATGATTCCTGACCATACTGTAACCTGGAAATTAGCACAGAGGTAAAGGGGCTTCCTTAAAGAAGCAGTAAAGAACAGTAAGGAAAATCTGGTAAAAGTGTGACAACTACTGCAAATTACAGCCCAGCCCTAGTGTAACATTTCAAGAGAGAAAGCGGCTTAAGTCTGAGAATGTACCTGATGTCTCGTCACCTGCAAATTAAGGAAACAAAACACAGACACTATTAGTACCGCACAAAAGGGCAAAAACTGATTATACGTCAAGCCTTCAAGGGATAACTTGTAAATCGCTGACTGGATTATAACAGTGAGTTCTTCCCCTGCCATTAAAACAAACAAAAATCCTTGCATTTATATTTCTTCTTTCATTATTGGTCAGCTACTTCAAAGCAGATCACATTCAGATACTGGAGGTATTTCTCTGTCCCCAGAGGGCTCACAATTTAAGTTTTACCTTTGGTAATGGAGGGTGAAGTGACTTGCCCAAAGTGACACGGAGCATTAGGAGGAGCTTCTCTGGTTTGCAGCCCATTGCGTTAGCTACTAGGCTACTCCTCTGCTCCATTATAGCAAGAAACTACAACATATTCTTTCAACCGCAATCACTAATCATTCCTAATCATTTCAAAGGGGTGGTATAAATGCAAAACCCAAAAGTGTCCTGCTAGCATGTTGCAAAACTCAGCACAAGGCTCAAGATTGAACTAAGCACATTTGTTAAGACAAGTAGATTATAGCTGGTGTAGTTGTTCTCATGTTTCCTTAAGTGTATTTGTATATGCATAGAGCCTCATTGAGGTGTAAGAAGGTTCGCAAAGCCTTTTTCACATGCATGAAATATGAATATTTCCTATTTCCAAGGCAACAGCCTAACTATGCTAATCTGAACTGATAATATAATAAGCTGAATAAGAAACAATGGTTATATCTGCTTTCATATTTCATTCTAAATATAGATATAATATAAAAGATATTTAATATTTAATATTTTTAGAATCTATGACACCCATAATTTTATGACCCTTATTCTAAAAATCAGCATTTTCTGTACAAGAAATGTTGCAGTCTTTGATGTATGGAAAGGAATAAAACCTTACTTGGATATCCTGATCCTGCAGAGCTATCTTCACCTGTTGATACAACACAGAAACATTATTGGGATGTGTTAAGAAAATTCATTACGTAGCTTCATTATTCTCATGAATCATTTTAAGTATTCATTTAAATTTGGCAATGAAAATGAATATTTGGCCATGAAATACAATTACAGTATCTGTTACTATTTGGTGTTTTGATTATTATCCATACTCCTAACTGTGCTCTCGGCATTGTAGCATAGCAACAGAATGACCAAAAAATAAGCCTTCAAGATGCTCTTGAAGGACTATGGAGTTGTTTGGCTTTTGCATTTTGAATTAATTGACGCTAACAAAGTATGTGTGCAGTAGGATTCCCTGATGCAGAGTGAAATCAAAACATAATGCTATGTTGGACTCTCTTCTCTGAAGTTTCATCTTCATGACTTGATACATCTGAGGGAAGTAATTTTTCCTAAACTGCCATTTTTATTTGCAATATAAAACTGCCTTAAAAATGTGATATTGATGGATGAATGACTACTTATGGATCAATGATTAAATATGACTCGTAGAATACGGCAAGTGTTACAGTGATGGCCTCCACTACCTCTACTCCTACTACTACCTATCATTTTTAAAGCATTACAAATGTACACAGCACTGTACAAATACACACAAGAACAGTCCCTGCAACTTAGAGTTTGCAAATCCAGTCAGATAAACAGACAGGACAAAAAATACTTTGAGAGGTTTCATATTTTAAGAAAATGATTAAAATCAACAAGGCTGTTATTAGGAGAACTAGGGGATAAGATTTAAAAGCAGCATAAAAAAGAGGGGTTTGTAGACTGGAGTTGAATAAGGACAGAGAGGTGTAAAGAATGGAGCTGAGGGGGAGGAGGTGGAGGAGAAGGCCATAGATAAGAGTGACTTGCTTAATGAGCAAAGTTCGTAAGTGGGGATGTATGGACAGCTAAGAGAAGAGAGGAGTTGAATGAGTGCACTCATAGGGGAGTAAGAGAAGCTTTATCTGCATGCAGAAGCGGATAGGGAGCCAGTGTAGTGACTTGACAAGAAAAGTTACAAGTGTAATGACACCGATGATACAAGTCATGCAGCTGAATTCTGAATAGATTGCAATGGAGAGAGATGGCTCTCCAGCAGATCTGTGAGAAGCAGCTTGCAGTGAGTGGTATAACAGGGGATGATGAGTGGGTGGTCTTTTGGTAATGTGTTCAAAAAGGAAGGGATGGATTTTGGTGATAGAGAAAGAAATGATATCTAACAGCAGTGTGTTGGATGTATGTATAGAGTGTAAGGTGGCTGTGGGACATCCAGGCAGCAATGGCCAACAAGCAGGTTGAGGTGTAGAGAAATAGTGGTGGAGGAGGATCTGCAGAGGACACAATGCAAGTGCAATGGGAGAGGTAAAATGATGGCCAAAACAGAATGGGGTCCTGAAATCCAGCTTAGAACAGATTATGAAAGTGTGGTGATTAACAGAGTAAAAAGCAGCAGATAGATCAAGGAGGATGAGGATCAAGAAATGTTTGGCAATGAATCAGTCACTGGACTAAAACCAGATGGGAAATGCTTGAGGAGAAAGTCAAAACAGTAGAGGCAAACAGCATGTTTAAGAACCTTCATTTTCAGTTTTTATTTTAATTTCCTCTGGAATGTATTAGTGTTTATAATGAACAAAATTTAGAGAAAAATCCGCAGAAACAATGACTCTGCAATTATTCCAGGTCTTGGCCACAGTGAAAGGTGCACTGCCACAGAGAGGACTGGTCACCCTTACTATGAGTGCAACACCCAATTGATGACAGATATAAACTAATAAAGGACCCTAAGACCTTGCAGGAAATGATTCCTGACCATACTGTAACCTGGAAATTAGCACAGAGGTAAAGGGGCTTCTTTAAAGAAGATGCAGTAAAGAACAGAAAGGAAAATCTGGTTAAAGTGTGACAACTACTGCAAATTACAGCCCAGCCCTAGTGTAACATTTCAAGAGAGAAAGCGGCTTAAGTCTGAGAATGTACCTGATGTCTCGTCACCTGCAAATAAAGGAAACAAAACACAGACACTATTAGTACAGCACAAAAGGGCAATAACTGATTATACGTCAAGCCTTCAAGGGATAACTTGTAAATCGCTGACTGGATTATAACAGTGAGTTCTTCCCCTGCCATTAAAACAAACAAAAAATAAACCCTTGCAATCTAATAAGTGGAAGAGATCTCAAGCTCATCCAGCCCAAGATCATCAAATTCCACCCAACCCCACTCACTCCCACCGCCCCACTGAGAATTATTTCATGAAATCTATTTTGGGCCTCATTTACTAAGCATTTGTTCCATAGACACAGAATAGGATAAAGGCCTTGTAAACCAGGCCCACTGATATTGTAATCCAACCGACTTCAGATGTTGGCTGTAATTAATGTTACCTAACAAGACATAGGATCAGCAGTGGAAGGAGATGATTAAAGCAACAGTTCTGTCCAGAAACCTATCCATGAAGTTTCTCCTTTCCCCCAGGAAAAGCTTTTTTCTATTTCTTTCATTTCATTGGTTTTCATTGTTATTTTTCTTGGTTCATCCCCCTAGTGTCTAAAGCATCTCTTCTTTTTTTAGCTCTCTCCTCATCTATAATTGTTTAAGCCAATAAGGTCTGACACTCCATGATATAGAAGAGACATGAGAACACATTAGAAAATTATAAGAAATGAATTTGTGGTCACATTTAAAGAGGCAATATTGCAGGGTACATTTATCAAAGATTGCCACCAAACTCTAACTTTTATTCTTTTCTTTAGCAAATTACTCAGGGGTGCTAATACAGCACCCAGATTGGCATTGTTTTGGGGTTTTTTTTCCCATTTTTGTTCATTACAATAAACTGATACATTTGAGAGAAAAATCAAAATGAAACTGAAAATAAAGATTTTTAAGCATGTCCAAGCAGACTTGAAAGGAAGGAGAGAGATGCGACAATAATTAGTAGGCAGTGTAGGGTCAGTGAGAGCTTTTTAAGGAATGGAGTCATTACAGCATATTTGAAGGCGGTGGAATGTCATACATTGAAGATGTGACAGATGGAGGGGATCATGGCAGAGGAAACAAGAGCTAAAGAGCTGGGGTGGGAAAGGGATCAGAGGAACAAATAGTGAGTTTGGAAGAGGACAGAAAATAGGCAGTTTCCTCCTCTGTCATTTCAGAAAAGGAAGAGAAGGTGGGAGTGGTCAAAGGAAGGGGTGGGGAATTAAATGGGGGAAGGAAGAGAAAGTTGACTGGGGAAGAACTCAAGATTAATCTTGTGAACCTTGTCATTTTTCCATAGCCTGAGTATAGAGTGAAAGAGGGCTGCAGAGGCATTTTGTAAAAAGGGAATTGAATGTGGTAAGGAGATAGCAAGGGTCATAGGGTGCGGTCATAGTAGTCTTGCTTGGTAAGAACGATAGCAGACTGGAAAGAGGTCAGCATGAGGAGTTTAGGCAGAGATGTTCTGCAGAGCTGGTATAGAAACCTAGGAAGCAGATTGGGTGTGAGCCAAGGCTGAGATTTAATACCCTTTATAGGAAAGGGAAAGAGAGGGGGAAGAGCAATCATGTCCAAAGCAGCGGAGAACAGGTAATAAGAAGAAACTGTCTCATCAACAGACTCTGACAATGGCCTGACAACCTCAACTTTGCTTCTTATGCAACACTCAGGCCCCCATCTATGTCTTATTACAAGGTTTTGTATTATTCTTGACAGCCCCCAAGGCTAGTGAAGCTGTTGTAAAAAAATCCAGGCTCCCCTCTCACAAGTTTGAGTTTTAACCATGGTCCCTACATGCAGGTCACCCCAGTGCTTCCTTGGAGGTCCTATGGCAATCATACCCCTGCTGTTTAGGGTCATAACCACCACATGCAGGTCACCCCTATGCCTTCTTGGAGGCCATGCAATCCCACCACTGCTGCTTAGGGCTGTAACCCAACACTCCATTCAGATTACCCCAATGCTTTCTTGGAAGCCAGATGCCATCATACCACTACTGTTTAAGGCTGTAATCACCGTTCCATGCAGGTTATCTCAGCCTATGAAGAATTAGATCAACCTGGAGCAAGAGAGTCTGTGTTTCATAACCTCTTTGTACATCAGTGAGCATTTTTTGCCATCTTATATTCCTGTGTCTTCTTTTCCAGTAGTCAAGGTTTTCATTTTAATTTGTTAATACTTATGGCGCTATATGAGACTTCATGTACTAAGCATTTTTCTCATTGGCACAAGATGGGGAAAACTCTTTAGTACATCAGGATCATTAGGGATATGGAAAGGGAAATTTTTCTTTTTTGTTTGTTTGGTTTTTTTGTTCAGAGGTGGGGGGTGTTAGGATTTCAGTTCATTTAATGTTTATTTTGGATCATTTGGCAAAGTGAAAAAAACATTAAATTAAAAAAAAATCAAACCAAAACAGCCATAAAGTTTGTTTTACTACTGTATTGCTTTTTGGTAGTAAAACAATATGGCACTGGCCGGTTCTAAGGCTGGTACCATTTTTAAAGGGGAGTCAACAGGGTAGGAGCAAGTGGGGATCACTTCCTGCTCCTTTCTGTACTGAAGACCCCACAGAAGGACTAAGTGAAGGCCCTGGCTCGGGCTCGGTATATTTGCAGGAAGCAGAGGGGTTAAGGGTCACAGAGAGGTCCAAGCTTATTTGCATGGGGTGAAAGGAGGGGCCTAGAGAAGCCCCAGTCAGGCCATAGTGAATACAAGCAGTGGCAAAGCCTGGGGAGTGCCTGCCTTTTTTGGGGGGGACTATTTTGGTAACAAATTGAAAATATTCAAATATTTTCTGATATTTTTTAGTAAGTTAATTTCTACTCCAACCCATTCATAATAAACTGAAAATCAGCTTTTTCATTAAAAAAAAATGCATTTGTTTTAAATGAAGGCACATCACTATTGCCCATGACTGTTTTCACTGTAACTCATTAAGGGTCTGATTCATTAAAGCTTTCCCCTCATTATGTGTCTATGGGAAAAAAATGTTAGCATTCTAGGCTTTAAATATTTGTACTTATTAGTAATAAACTGCTCCCTTGAGTCTGGGTTTTCTTCTGAATATCAAGATTTGGTACGTATTTTGGAAGCCATTCGCTGGCATTCTCTTGTTTGTGGCCAGTTCTACATATTCTGATGAAGCTGAACACTTCCAAATGGAGGCTAACTGAAGCCCCAGTGAGAAATATGGTTTCATTCTTGACCTTAACAGAAAAGGTAAAGATTAGGATAGAATGTCTGGTTTATCAAGGCTTATAAAAAGATTTATGTCATAAATGTTATTTTATTTTGGTTCTCTATTCCTGTGGAAGGAATGTTGCAACCTTCTTTGCTGTCTGTAGAGGTAAATAAAGCCATAATTTTAGATACTATACCTGCTGTGCCATTTATATCTTGACCTGTTGATATAAAACACAATCTTTGTTAGGACACTTTAAAACATTCCCATGTGTAGATAATAGGAAAATAAAACATTTTTCTAAACATTTTTTATTAAACATCCAAGCCTGCAGCAGTAGGAAGTATTGTGAGACATTTGCCTGTCCTTATAGTTAAATGCACCAGCCCCAGATGAGACAGCATTTTATGATATTATTTTAGCCACCATGTTAGCAGCAAGACTCTGTAGGCTTTAGTTCTTAGCTAATGTTAAATCTGCCTATTGATTAACCAGTGCCAAGATTCTATTTTCAAATCATAAATAGTTGTGGTCATAAAGGAACCACTAGATGGCAGAGTTTGCCTAAATTGTAATTGGAAAGATCCACTTGTGAGGGAAGGAAATTTGGTTTAAAGGGGTAGAATGTGTCCTACAGCAGCACTCAGCCATCATAACCCACTTTCCAAACTGACTAATGGTTATATATAGAAAGAAACCCTTGGTTTATTCAAGCCTTCTGCTTTCCTTCCACCAAATGTTCATTTTCATTTACTTTCTTATTTATTCCATTATCCTTTCTGTTCGTTCATGCCTATGCTCCCGTGGCTTCCAAACTGATGATTCCCTTCTTCTGAATCCTTCGTGTCCTGACACTAACTGTCCCATAATGACCGCCATTGACTATCACATGAACCAAGTTACAAAAAGACAAGTTCATCTCTCTGCAGCTCCTGTATGATTGACATCTTTTCTTCTCTTCTTCTGCATTATCTTCCCTGCCTCACAAAATGGTTATGATCATGCCTTCCCTACACACACACACTTTGGATTCATCTCTCAGCCCGCTCTGTTTTTTTCACTGATACAAATCAGGATAAGGGATAACTCATACAAAAATGTCTTTGATGATGATATAACTTTTTTTTAAGTAAATAAAAAATTGGATTTCCTGGCAGGCTTCTGTTCTCTGGGCCTGCCAGGATAGAGATGCTTTAAAAAATGGCATTCACAGCCCCTAATGGAGAGAGTCATAAGTCATTGTGCGACAGCAACATCTAGTGGTCATACTTAGGGCTCATGGCTGAGGACGAATATTGAAATGACTCAGATAAGTGAGCTAACAAAAAGGGGAAGGGTCCCCAGGTGGTTGTGAATAAAAGCTCATGGCACAGTGGAGGTCTGCTTCAATTGAGCTACAAGCCCAAAGAAGCAGCTGGGAAGTGCCTAGCCAAAGTAAAATTGCTCTCTAGGTGTCAGCTATCACAGAATGGCCGCAATTCCCAGAGGTCAGGAACATCACCTCTGAAGCATCCCCAGAATCAGCCAGCCCAAGTAGATGTCAAAACTAGGGAATGAAATCTAGCTCTCCCAAATGCATGCTCAACACTGCCACTGAGGGCCCCAGACTATGCTTCTTTGTTCCGTTTCTAAATAACAGACCTACTTTCTTATTCTCCTAGCCTTTTAAATGCACCAGTTTTCAGCAACTATAATACGCTACTACTATAATACTTGTAAAATATCAAGTGACAGCAATCGACTTCAAAATAAGGAAAGGGGGCAGATAATTGCTATAATGCCGTTTCACAAACAAAACCGCTTGTGTTTCAGTAGGAGTAACTGCTGCAATTAGGACCTCATTCGCTACGGCTTTTCTCCCATTCTGTGTCTATGGGAAAAGACCTTGAAGACTCAGCTTCTTAATGTAAACCATGGTTCCCAAACCTGAGCTGGGACCCTCAGCCAGTCAGGTTTTCAGGATGTCCACAATGAATATGCATGAGATAAATTTGCATGCACTGCCTCCATATCATGCAAATTTTATCTCATGCACCTCTGATCTAAAACTAAACTAAATTAAAATGGTGGAATATCAACGTGAATTGAATGCAGACATTTTGCCATGAATGTTAACAATATTTGAAGAGTTTTAATTTTGATGATGGTATTAACTGACTTCTATAATCTTGACATCACAATTCAGAAAAACTGTACTTTTTTTGTATTACTGTATTGTCTTTTCTTTGTTTAAAAGCATTCAGCTGTAACACAAATCTAATGTATCTTATTTTAGAGAAAGATTTGCTTAAATTGAGACTTTTATTATTTTTGGCAGTTAGGTCCCATAATTATATTTTGGATCTGATTCACTAAACATTTACCCAGAGCCACGGAATGGGAGAAACAGCCATAGTGAATCAGACCCAAAGTGTTTTGTTTTTATATAATTCATGCTTACTTGTAATTAAAATACTTTTGAAGGGGAGGAGGGGGAAAGAATTTATCTTATTTATGGTATCTTAAGTGCTATCAATTTCTGTTTTAATCTTATATTTTTTTTTGTGTATGGGCAAAGCTGGAACAAGATTATAGCAGCAGCCCTTTAAAACCACTGGCCGTCCACAGGCTTGCCAAGCAAACTGGGGATATTCACAGCATTTGTCCTTGACGTCAATGGTGAAGCTTACAGCTTACCATGAAAATCCACCAACTACCACAATTTTCTGACCATTCTGATAGGACAGCACCATATTCTTTTGCTCCATTCTCTACTTTCTCTGCCTTTTGTAATTTCTCTAAGTGAGACTTGTGTATTTCAATAAGTGCACAATGCCTTTTCCTATGCATGAGAATTCCTCCAAAAGTTCACCAGTTCTCATGCACTTGGGTTTGGCTTTGCACACTTATTTTTGCTTGCTTCAATTTCAGAACAAGTTGCACTTAGCAGAAAGCATTTGCTAATGGTTGTTAAAAAGTGCACAACTTAGCTAAATGAACAAGATATTTTTTTTTAAAACAAGGAACTTAAAAAGAATGTGCCCCATTAAAATCATTTAAGATATCAAAGATTTTTATTAATGTTGAAAATAATACCTGTATAAATGAGCTATATATATAGGTTCCATATCTGCTGCATAACAATTAATAAGATCCAAGAAAATCATATTTGAAATATGTAATATTATTTTGTCAAGATAATGGAAGGTTTTTTTTTAAAGTTTTTAAAATTTTTAACATTTTGGAAAAAAGTTACTAATTTGGTTCCAAACTGTTTGGTTTATTTCTTGGCTAAATATAAATAATTAAAAGGCCAGAAACCTCACTTTATAGCTATTTCCCTGAGTAAAAGGTATTTTGAAAATTGTCCATCCTTCCCTTGGGTAAAATTATATGCGTTGTACACTAAGGGGTAGATTTTCAAACAAGGCGCGTTGGCGTACTTTTGTTGGCGCTCCAGGCGCAAACAAAAGTACGCGGGATTTTAGTAGTACTAAAATCCTGGATCGGCGCGCGCAAGGCTATGAATTCTGTATAGCCGGCGCGCCAGCCGTGCTGCCTATCCCCATTCCCTCCAAGGCCGCTCCGATTTCGGAGCGGCCTTGGAGGGAATCCTCTAACGCCCTCCCCTCATCTTCCCCTCCCTTCCTCTATCTAACCCACCCACCCGGCCCTGTCTACACACCCCCCCTTACCTTTCTCCGGGGATTTACGCCTCCCGGAGGGAGAAGTAAATCCCCGCGCGCCAGCGGGCCTCCTGCGCGCCGGGCCGCGATCTGGGGGCGGGTACGGAGGGCGCGCCACGCCCCCGGACCGCCCCGGCCGTAGCCACGCCCCCTACCCGCCCCCAAAACGCTGCCGACACGCCCCCAAACGCCGCGACGACCGGGCCCGCCCCCGACACACCCCCCTCGGAGAACCCCGGGACTTACGCGAGTCCCGGGGCTCTGCGCGCGCTGGTAGGCCTATGTAAAATAGGCTCACCGGCGCGCAGGGCCCTGCTCGCCTAAATCCGCCCGATTTTGGGCGGATTTAGGCGAGCAGGGCTCTGAAAATCCCCCCTAAGCATAACAAACAGGTGTTTTTGAATTGGGGTTAAGTCGGGAGGATTTAATATATGTTCTTCAAGTATTCTTGGTCTAGAATGGCCATGGTCATTTTAGGATTAATACATTAAGTATAAAATGCTTGCAGGGTTAATACAATATGAAAAGTCATACAGAAAAGGAAACTTCATGGGATGGGGGCATTAACTCTACGCAGTCAGTAGGGTCAGTCAATAAAGCAGACAAAC
Organism: Rhinatrema bivittatum; assembly: GCF_901001135.1. Lineage (NCBI taxonomy): Eukaryota > Metazoa > Chordata > Amphibia > Gymnophiona > Rhinatrematidae > Rhinatrema > Rhinatrema bivittatum. The sequence goes on along the minus strand of NW_021820736.1, from coordinate 17,954 downwards.
CTACACACTTCCAGATATATCCCTTCCTCTGATATGCTCAATATTTAAGTCCAGACAGCTACGTTCATACTTCTGTCTTCTAAAATGAACATTCTTTGCCTAATTCTGCTAAATCCCTAGGTTTGCTTTTTTAAACAACCAATCTACAACACATATTGGGGTAGATTTTAATAAAGTACACCCGCGTGAACAAGAGTACGCCGGATTTTAATAGATATGTGCGTAGCCGCACGTATCCTTTAAAATCCTGGGTCAGCGCGCGCAAGGCTGTGCAAAATCGGCAGCCTGCACATGCCAAGCCACGCAGCCTGCTTCTGTTCCCTCCGCAGGCGTAACTTGAGCACGCTGGGCCGGCTGCTGGCGCGCCATGTTCCAGTCCAGGGGCCGTGGCCACAACCTCGGAGCGCCCCCGGGCCGGCACCATGCCCCCCGGAATGCCCCCGAACTTCGCGCCACCCCCCGACATGCCCCCTAGCAAAGCCTCGGGACTTGCATGCGCCACCGAGCCTATTCAACATAGGTTCGACGTGCACAGGGGGAGGTTGGGGCAGGTTTTCGGGGGGTACACGCGTATCTTACGCGCGTACCCCTTCGAAAATCTGCCCCTAAGCTTACACTTTTTTCTGTCTGACCTTTTAATAATTCCATATAGGGGTAAATGTCAAAGCCATTCACATGCACAAAACTCAATTTTATGCATGTTATCGATTATACTAAAAAACCCAGTTGAGTGGGAAGCAAACTGAACGGAGGCAGGGGCGCACACAGTTAAGGCAGAGATGACACTTACATGCATGTTTTTTTATTTGCATGCAAGGAAGCGTGTGCTCGTAAGCTCTCCATCGAGGAGGTATAACTTTTTACACAAGTAAATATGTGTGTATCCTTGGCCGGGTATATTTTCCTTTCAAAATACTCAATAAAGTCTACATGTGCCCGCAGACTTTACTACTATGTAGGCTATTTGAGATTTCTCCTCATATTGAATACTCCAAATGGATCTCATAATGCAAAAACAGCCTTGTACTAATCTCATATTATCATTCATATTCCCTTTCTTCCAACCCCTTTTCTTACCAATGCAGGTGTGTCTATATGCAAAGAGATCTTGCCTAGGAATTAAAAAGCCAGCTCTCTCCACCAATATTGCTCCACTCAAACTCACTCTCAGCAGATTTCTAATAAACAATGTAGAATGTGTACTGGAAGCTGATCTTCTCATTCCTAGGAAGCTAAACCCTCTTTGCCATCTCTGAATCTAAAAGCATTTTCAATTAGACGTAAGAAGGTCCATATTGAAAAGCATTTGCCGGTTAACAGAGAGGTTAGCCAACTAAATGAATATTTGGGCACATATCCAGCTAACTTCTAGCAGGCGAATAAGTTAGGGAGCCAGAATTTAGTCAGGTAAGTTGGGTGCATTATGGGGCCATAACTGGAAGGAGTTGTTAACCGGCTAAGTTAACCTTCTAACTCCAATATTCAGAGTTAGCCAGATGACTTAGCTGGCTAAGTCTGCTCGGGCCAAATAGCTGTCCTAAAGTTAGTCAGCTATAGTTAGCCAGCTAACTTTAAGATGGCCAGCTAGATTCAATAGTGCAGCTGCATTTCAATAGTGCACATACATTTCCTTTAATGTATTTTGCATTATTGTTGCATTCAATGTTTCCTTTTTCAAGAGTGTTCTAAAATATACATTATAGAAAGATTATAAATAAAAAGTACAAATAAAAAGCACGGTAAAGTCAAGAGTGCCAATTTTAACATGCTTTGTAGCCAGGCTTTAGCACAGGGGTGGGAAACTCCAGTCTTCAAGGGTCACAAATTGGTTGGTTTTTCAGGATATCCCAAATGAATATGCATGAGAGAGATTTGCATGCACATTGCTTCAGTTGTATGCAAATCTATTTTATGCATATTCACCTTCAAGACCCAATTGGTTTGCGGCCCTTGAGGACCAGAATTGCTTATCCTGCTTTAATGCCTGATATACAAAGATAAGGATACGCAGAACAGTCATATGCACATAGGAGAATGGTAAAATAGTCATGGTCATTACAGTGTATGGAAGCTCTGCATAGGCATCTGGTTTTCCTGAATTATCCAGCCCAAAATGAAAGGGAAAGTTAGCCTGGACATCTGCCCTTCCCTGCCTGTCCCCTCTTCCTACAAGTCCCCTCCATGCAAGTCCTTCCCCTTCCAATATAACCCCTCCAAACACACCTTCAATCCCCCCTGGAGTCTCTTCCCTCTAATCCTGCTGGCCAGACCCCAAAACAACCCCTGAATTCCCCCATCCGCTTGTGCGGTCAAAATGCATGGCAGTACTGGGTAATATCAGACTGTTGCGGGAGGGGTGAGCAAGTAGGGGACAAGACACACACTTCTTCTCAACTGGTGCAAGGATGCCTCTTCTGTGGGGGATGGGGTGCCTGCTGAGGATGGATCAGAGATTGGAGGAAGGCCCAATATAATGTCTACCCCTGCTGCTAGATGCCCTACCATGTAGGGTCATGCATTATCATTTAACTTCATCCCTGGACTAAGAGCTAAATTTAGCATATTAAAAGTGTGTGCTCAATTTAACTCCTGGTCTGGAGCTCCTAGTAAATTGCATAGTAACTGTAAATGAATTAATTACCATACTATTTAAATTATTATTACACACAGGTGTGTTAACTTTTAGCACGCTCTCGTATATCTTACAAAAAGATGATTTTGACATGCAGTTGGGTCTTGATAAATCATATGCATAATCCCCACCCTGAGATGTGTATGCTATGTATATTCCCATTTAGTGCACAAGACCCTTTGTGACAAAAACTAGAAGTTAGAGGCTAGAGTAGTAGACTTGGAGGAGCTGAGGGAGACAGAGAGGTACATTGACGAGACCTTCAGGGACATAGTAGCCAAGTCCCAAATCCAGTCTGGTAGCCCTAGTGCTGCCTTGGATCAGAAAGGTCTCCCAGTAGGAGAACATCACCCTGGTGTAGCAGGAAGTGATCCTGTAGCAAGGACCTGCTCTCCAGGTGATGTATTGTCCTCTCGCACCGAGGACAAGTCTCCCAGGGCTACTGCCCAGGAGGGAAGGGTTAGGCCTGCCATCATAGTTGGCGATTCAATTATTAGAAATGTAGATAGCAGGGTGGCTGGTGGACGTGAGGACGTGAGGACCGCCTGGTAACTTGCCTGCCTGGTGCGAAGGTGGCAGACCTCACACGCCACCTAAATAGGATTATAGACAGTGCTGGGGAGGAGCCGGCTGTCGTGGTACATGTGGGCACCAACGACATAGGAAAGTGTGGGAGAGAGGTTCTGGAAGCCAAATTTAGGATATTAGGTAGGAAGCTAAAATCCAGAACCTCCAGGGTGGCATTCTCTGAAATGCTTCCTGTTCCACGTGCAGGACCCCAGAGGCAGGCAGAGCTCCAGAGTTTCAATGCGGGATGAGACGATGGTGCAGAGAAGAGGGATTCAGCTTTGTAAGGAACTGGGGAAACTTTTGGGGAAAGGGGAGACTTTCTGAAAGGATGGCTCCACCTTAACCAGAGTGGAACCAAGCTGCTGGCACTAACTTTCAAAAAGGAGATAGAGCAGCTTTTAAACTAGAACAAGGGGGAAAGCCAACAGTCACTCAGCAGTGCATGGTTCGGAGAAATGTATCCTTGAAGGATACTAATGAAACAGGAGAGTTAGGGCATCTCAACAGAGAGGTTCCATTACAAGCAACATAGTCCATATGCCTATATGTAAAAAATCACCAAAACTAATGATTTCCGAATTATCCCAAACAACTGAAAAGCAGGTTATTAAAACAAACAAAAAACACACTTTCAAATGTCTATATGCCAATGCCAGAAGTCTAAGAAGTAAGATGGGAGAGTTAGAGTGTATAGCAGCAATGATAAGATTGACATAATTGGTGGAAGGAGGATAACCAATGGGACAGTGCTATATCAGGGTACAAATTATATCGCAATGATAGGGAGGATCAACTTGGCGGGGGTGTGGCACTTTATGTCCGGGAGGGTATAGAGTCCAACAGGATAAAGATCATTCAAGAGACTAAAAGCTCAGTAGAATCTGTATGGGTAGAAATCCCATGTGTGTTGGGTAAGAGAATAGTGATAGGAGTATACTACCGTCCACCTGGATAAAATGGTCAGACAGATGATGAAATGCTAAGAGAAATCAGGAAAGCAAACCAATTTGGCAGTGCAATAATAATGGGAGATTTCAATTACCCCAATATTGATTGGGTAAATGTAACATCAGGACTTGCTAGAGATATAAAGTTCCTGCATGTAATAAATGATTGTTTCATGGAGCAATTGGTTCAGGAACCAACAAGAGAGGGAGCTATTTTAGATTTAATTCTTAGTGGAACACAGGATTTGGTGAGAGAGGTAATGGTGGTGGGGCCACTTGGCAACAGTGATCATAACATGATCAAATTTAAACTAATAACTGGAAGGGGGACAATAAGTAAATCTGCAGCTCTAATACTAAACTTTCAAAAGGGAAACTTTGATAAAATGAGGAAAATAGTTCAGAAAAAACTGAAAGGTGCAGCTGCAAAGGTTAAAAGTGTTCACAGGCTTGAACATTGTTTAAAAATACAATCCTAGAGGCACAGTCCATATGTATTCCACGGATTAAGAAAGGTGGAAGGAAGGCAAAATGATTACCGTCATGTGTAAAAGGTGAGGGAAAGAGGCTATTTTAGCCAAAAAATCATCCTTCAAAGATTGGAAGAGGATACATCTGAAGAAAATAGGATAAAAGCATAGCATTGTCGTTAAGTGTAAAACATTGACTAAAACAAGCGAAGGGAGAATTTGAAATGAAGTTGGCCATAGAGGCAAAAACTCATAATAAAAACGTTTTTTAAATATATCCGAAGCAAGAAATCTGTGAGGGAGTCGGTTGGACCATTAGATGACTGAGGGGTTAAAGAGGCTCTTAGGGAAGATAATGCCATTGCAGAAAGACTAAATGAATTGTTTGCTTCTGTGTTTACTAGTGAGGATGTTGGGGATGATACCCAGTTCCGGAGTTGGTTTTCAGGGGTGATGAGTCAGACGAAACTGAACAAATCACTGTCAACCTGGAAGATGTAGTAGGCAAGATTGACAAACTAAAGAGTAGCAAGTCACCTGGACCGGATTGGTATGCATCCTAGGGTACTAAAGGAACTCAAAAAATGAAATTTTCTGACCTATTAGTTAAATTTGTAACCTATCATTAAAATCATCCATTGTACCTGAAGACTGGAGGGTGGCCAATGTAACCCCAATATTTTTAAAAAGGCTCCAGGGGTGATCCGGGTAACTATAGACCAGTGAGCCTGACTTCAGTGTCAGGAAAAATAGTGGAAACTATTCTCAAGATCAAAATCGTAGAGCATATAGAAAGACATGATTTAATGGGACACAGTCAACATGGATTTTACCCAAGAGAAGTCTTGCCTAACAAACCTGCTTCATTTTTTTGAAGGGGTTATTAAACATGTGGATAAGATGAACCGGTAGATGTAGTGTATTTGGATTTTCAGAAGGCGTTTGACAAAGTCCCTCAAGAGAGGCTTCTACGAAAACTAAAAAGTCATGGGATAAGAGGCGAATTCCTTTCGTGGATTACAAGCTGGTTAAAAGACAGGAAACAGAAAGTAGGATTAAATGGTCAATTTTCTCAGTGGAAAAGGGTAAACAGTGGAGTGCCTCAGGGATCTGTACTTGGACCGGTGCTTTTCAATATATATATCAATGATCTGGAAAGGAATACGACGAGTGACGTTATCAAATTTGCGGATGATACAAAATTATTCAGAGTAGTTAAATCACAAGCAGACTGTGATACATTACAGGAGGACCTTGCAAGACTGGAAGATTGGGCATCCAAATGGCAGATGAAATTTAATGTGGACAAGTGCAAGGTGCTGCATATAGTTACACGATGTTAGGTTCCATATTAAGAGCTACCACCCAAGAAAGAGATCTAGGCGTCATAGTAGATAATACACTGAAATCGTCGGCTCAGTGTGCTGCAGCAGTCAAAAAGCAAATAGAATGTTAGGAATTATTAGGAAGGGAATGGTTAATAAATGGAAAATGTCATAATGCCTCTATATCGCTCCATGGTGAGACCACACCTTGAATACTGTGTACAATTCTGGTCGCCGTATCTCAAAAAGATATAGTTGCAATGGAGAAGGTACAGAGAAGGGCGACCAAAATGATAAAGGGGATGGAACAGCTCCCCTATGAGGAAAGGCTGAAGAGGTTAGGGCTTTTCAGCTTGGAGAAGAGATGGCTGAAGGGAGATATAATAGAGGTCTTTAAGATCATGAGAGGTCTTGAACGAGTAGATGTGACTCGGTTATTTACACTTTCGAATAATAGAAGGACTAGGGGGCATTCCATGAAGTTAGCAAGTAGCACATTTAAGACTAATCGGAGAAAATTATTTTTCACTCAACGCACAATAAATCTCTGGAATTTGTTGCCAGAGGATGTGGTTAGTGCAGCTGGGTTCAAGAAAGGTTTGGATAAGTTCTTGGAAGAGAAGTCCATTAACTGCTATTAATCAAGTTTACTTAGGGAATAGCCAGTGCTATTAATTGCATCAGTGCATCAGTAGCATAGGATCTTCTAAGTGTTTGGGTTATTGCCAGGTTCTTGTGGCCTGGTTTGGCCTCTGTTGGAAACAGGATGCTGGGCTTGATGGACCCTTGGTCTGACCCCAGCATGGCAATTTCTTATGTTCTTATGTTCTTAACTGAAACATTAAGCATTCTTGATAACAAGAAACATAGTAACTTTCTTCACAAGTTTTTTGCTACAAAGCAAGAAACTGCTGCTTTACAAAGTAAATGGTGGCAGCTTCTTGTGTCATAGGGCACTCAGTGCACCTTTTTATGGGAAAATTTAAAAACTAACCGCCCTTTGATGAGAGAAACCAAATGTGTCACCCTGAAGCAGGCATCTGCCAAGATATGGACCATGTCTAGGTGATTTGAGGATTTCTCCATGTGACATATTGGGCACACTTTGAAGAAACATTTCCTGCTACAAGGCGTACGCCTTAATACTGTTGTAAATGATGGAGAGCAGGGACTTGAGCTGGGAATTGAAGGGGAGGATAGTGGGAACTTGGCAAATGGGTGATTAGTAGTGGGAGGTGTTAGATTGGCTGGAGGGGAGAGTATGAATGAGAGAGTGAGATGGGCTAAGAGAAGAAGCTGAAGGGTTAGGAAAGACTGAAAGGGGTGAATGGCCTGGAAGACTGCAGAGAGGGTGAAAGACAGTGGAGGGGGTGTGAGGAAAGGGATGGGTCTATGCAGGGGGTGACAAGAGGGTGGGAATGGAGCTGGGGAGGTGGTGAAAGAGGGGGAAATAGGAAGCTGGTAGGGGGTAAGAGACATAAGAATGGGCTAAAGGCTAAGGAAGGACTGAGTGTCAGGGAAGCAGCAGGTGGCTGGTGAGGGGATGAGAGCGCAGGAAGTGGATGAGGATACAGTGGTGGGAATGGGGGACTAGGGAATGGTTGAAAGGCAAAGGGGGATAGGGATGCTGGAAAAAGAGTGAGAGACTGGGAATGGGAGGGCTAGAGGGGGTTGGGATAAGAGATGGAAAACTGGTAGATAGGTGAGAGGTTAAAAGAGGGAGACAGAACTGGAGGGGAGAGAGAGAAGAAGAGGAATGAAATTTACTTATGTGTGGATATAAAGGCAAAGAAGAGAGAAATAGAGAAAAAGATGAAGGGAAAGGATTAATGTCTGAGACAGATGTAGGGAAGGAAGAGAAGAAGACAGAGGAGAGAATGAAATGGAAAGTGTAATGGAGAAGCAAGAGATTGGGACCAACTCAATCATAAAAATAAAATACCCAGACAACAAAGGGAGAAAATATTTTACTTTCAGTTTTTAGAGAGTGGTATATGTCAGCTTTGGGAAGGTACATTTCTTATATCTTTGCATTTTCCTCAGTTCAGGAGGAAATTAATTAGTTTCTTTTTCTCTGGAGTTGCATTGCACGCAGAGTTGGGCTTCTCAAGGTTTCCATTTCAGTTTTTGTCTGCATTGTTCTGTTCTTAATTTATAGTCCCTTATTTTGTATTAATTATGGGTCATTTTGTGCTGTGTATGTGTGTGTGTGTGTGTGTGTGTGTGTGTGTGTGTGTGTGTGTGACTGAAGTGAGGGATCCTGCTGGCATGTAATGTATATCTGGCTTTTCTGTTTTTCCAGTAGAAGGTATTAGAGATGTGAATCGTGTCCTCGATCGTCTTAACGATCGATTTCGGCTGGGAGGGGGAGGGAATCGTATCGTAGCCGTTTGGGTGTTTAGAATATCGTGAAAATCGTGAAAATCGTGAACCGGCACACTAAAACCCCCTAAAACCCACCCCGACCCTTTAAATTAAATCCCCCACCCCCAAATGCCTTAAATTACCCTGGGATCTAGCGGCGGTCCATAGCTAAATCGGGGGAAGGGGGAGGGCAGGAAAACCGGCACACTAAATCCCCCTAAAACCCACCCCCGACCCTTTAAATTAAATCCCCCCCCTCCCGAACCCCCCCCCAAATGCCTTAAAGTACCCTGGAGTCCAGCGGCGGTCCGAAACGGGCTCCTGCTGTTGAAGCGTGTTGTCTTCGGCCGGCGCCATTTTGCAAAATGGCTGCCGCAAAATGGCGGCGGCCATAGACCAACACGATTCGACCGCAGGAGGTCGCTTCCGGACCCCCGCTGGACTTTTGGCAAGTCTTGTGGGGGTCAGGAGGCCCCCCCAAGCTGGCCAAAAGTCTCTGGGGGTCCAGCGGGCGTCCGGGAGCGATCTCCTGCCGCGAATCGTTTTCCGTACGGATAATGGCACCGGCCATACACGTATGGCCGGCACCATTTTCCGTACGGAAAATGGCGCCGGCAGGAGATCGACTGCAGGAGGTCGTTCAGCGGAGGTTCGGAACCCTCGCTGAACGACCTCCTGCAGTCGATCTCCTGCCGGCGCCATTTTCCGTACGGAAAATGGTGCCGGCCATACGTGTATGGCCGGTGCCATTATCCGTACGGAAAACGATTCGCGGCAGGAGATCGCTCCCGGACGCCTGCTGGACCCCCAGAGACTTTTGGCCAGCTTGGGGGGGCCTCCTGACCCCCACAAGACTTGCCAAAAGTCCAGCGGGGGTCCGGAAGCGACCTCCTGCGGTCGAATCGTGTTGGTCTATGGCCACCACCATTTTGCGGCGGCCATTTTGCAAAATGGCGCCGGCCGAAGACAACACGCTTCAACAGCAGGAGCCCGTTTCGGACCGCCGCTGGACTCCAGGGTACTTTAAGGCATTTGGGGGGGTTCGGGAGGGGGGGATTTAATTTAAAGGGTCGGGGGTGGGTTTTAGGGGGATTTAGTGTGCCGGTTTTCCTGCCCTCCCCCTTCCCCCGATTTAGCTATGGACCGCCGCTGGATCCCAGGTTAATTTAAGGCATTTGGGGGTGGGGGATTTAATTTAAAGGGTCGGGGGTGGGTTTTAGGGGGTTTTAGTGTGCCGGTTTTCCTGCCCTCCCCCTTCCCCCGATTTACGATTTTTTGACGATAAATCGGGGAAATTGGTATTGTATCGTGGCCCTAACGATTTTTGACGATTTAAAATATATCCGACGATATTTAAATCGTCAAAAAACGATTCACATCCCTAGAAGGTATATTTATGGTCTAGGGCCTGCATTAATATTTACATTGCTGCCTTTTCCCAGGAACAGCTGCTGCTGTTTGAGTTCTGGGAGTTTGTTATGGTTTCACAAGGTTTTCTTTATAGGTTCTAAGTGTCTTTATTGAAGGGTTTGTGTTACTTCAAAACATTTCTGGCAGTGGAAGGTGTTTGTGTGGCTGTTACTGAGGTGACAACAGAATTTGAATATTTTTGTATGAAGAGATGGTGAGAGCCTGTCTGTTGGATACTTTAGCAGGGGTGGGGAGAGGGCAGCATCTCATTCCATCCCATTTCATCCCTCACCTCAGGCGGCAGATTGCCTTAAGCTATTCCTGACTGCCGGCACCAGTAACCAATAAAGTAAAGCTCTGCTTCTGCTCTGGGGTTGCCAACACTATGAAGTATCTATCATCATCATCATCATCATCATCATCATCATCATCAAAGGCCAGCTCAACAAGGATTGGGGGCACTCCGTGAAGTTAGCAAGTAGCACATTTAAAACAAATCAGAGAAAATTGTTTTTCACTCAGCACACAATTAAGCTCTGGACTTTATTGCCAGAGGATTTGGTTAAGGCAGTTAATGTAGCTGGGAAAGATTTGGATAAGTTCCTGGAGAAGAAGTCCATAAACTGCTATTAATCAATAGGGAAAAGCCATTGCTTGTTGCTGGCACTAGTAGCATGGGATCTATTTAATGTTGGGGTACTTGCCAGGTACTTGTGACTTGAACTGGACACTGTTGGAAACAGGATATTGGGCTTAATGGACCCTTGGTCTGACCCAGTATAGCATTTTATGTTCTTATGTTATATTCTTATGTTCTTATAGGATTCTGAAAGATCACAATGTCAGTGCAATGGAGTGCAGAGGAACAATCTAAAATTCAGGTTTTAGATTGCTTTACAACCTGTTATATTTAAGATATGCTCAATATAACACAGACATATCATTCTATGGCAGTAGTACCACAACAATGGTGCACACTGTGGAGCTGATGTAATAAATTCCATGTAAAAACCTGCACTATTTTTTAGTCCATATTTGCTTACATGCTAAAATGTATCTTTACTTTTGATGTAATAAGTTAATAATGCATTGCAATTAATAAATCTGCACTAAAATTGGTAGTTAATTTTTAATTTAGTACCATTTTAGTTAGCATTGAAAGCTAAGTTTAACTCATACCTCTAACCACTGAAGTAAAAAAAATAAAAAATCTGAAGCTTTCTGGTTCAGAATTAAAGACCTGGGACCCCTGAACCTGAGATTTTCCAGCCTCAATCACTTGGACCAGAGAATTGCTGACCCAGGTCCCCTAAACCAGAAAGACTCTGACCTGGCAGCCTTGAGCCAGAGACCTTCTGATTCAAGATCCTGTAGAAAGAGAAGCAATGACCCATGAACCTGAGGCCAGAGATATTGTGTTCTAAGACCCCCGAGAGTTAGGGGTTGGAAGCCTATAGTGGGAGTAGGGAGTTTAGTGGGTGTAACGGGCGTCTCAGGTCAGAGGTTCTCTGGCTCCAGGGTTCTGGGACAGAGGGTGTTAGTTTCAAAGTTCAGTGAAACTGGGATCCCTGGAACCTCCTAAACTTGGGCAGTTAGCTCCTGAGTTCTAAAAGCCCAGGAGCTCTAGAACAAATGCCCCAGACCTCGGAACCCTAGAACCAGGATGCATGGGTGTCCTGATCCCAGGGTTCCCAGGGCTGGGGGCATTGGTTCTAAAGATCCAATGCTCCCAAGTCTGGGGCTACCTTACTCAGGGCTCGGGGCCCAAAAGTATCTGACTTGGCACGCTCAGGCTGAGGGATCTTGCTCAGAAATCCAGAGCCTGGGGATCCTAGATCTGAGAGTCACATATTTGGGGATCCCAGATCCGGACACCCCCCGCCCGGGGATCCCAGGTAGGTGGGTGGCTGATTTTTTAACTTCCATTTACTTACAATAGCTAAGTCAATGGAAGTTAAACTTTACTTTAGATCAGACCATGAAATACAGATTTAGCATTAAAATGGACAAATATTTAACACTGAATTTTAATCTCATTTCCCTGCATTGGAATTAATAGCTAATTTCTGCAAAAGTGTATTTGCATAGAAGTGCACTATTTTAATGCAGATTCTGTCATCGGGTTTGTGCACTAAAATCAGTATTATATTAATAATTACTTTAGCTTATCAAGAGTGCACCGAATATGTGCTGAACCATGTGCTATGCAATAATGTGGCTTATTACATTGGCCCTGATTGAGCTGAAAAATGTTCCTCTAACAGGGACTGTGACTTTCAGATAAAAATGCTGTTCTTGATCACTTCCTCTAGGTTTAGATGAACTGTAAAGGATAATTTAAGAACTTGCCAAGCATCCTGTTGTGTTAGGAGAGAAAGACTGGCCATAATAGCATGTCCCGTAGATAGGTATTTATATCCCTAGGATAGGCCCACCTAGTAACTCGTGGTGGGGATTAGGTAAGAGTGTAGGGGCTTAGGGGCCGCTTTCACATTCTACATGAGACGTACGAACAGAACAGTGGTCTCTTGTGAAGATTTGCTGGCCGTCGGAGTGAGGAAACTCACTCAAAGATGAGATTTGGGCAAGGGTCTCTCAACCTAGCTTGATGTTCTGTTCGTACGTCTCATGTAGAATGTGAAAGCGGCCCCTAAGCCCCTACACTCTTACCTAATCCCCACCACGAGTTACTAGGTGGGCCTATCCTAGGGATATAAATACCTATCTACGGGACATGCTATTATGGCCAGTCTCTCTCTCTCTCTCTCTCTCTCTCTCTCTCTCTCTCTCTCTCTCTCTCTCTCTCTTTCTCTTTCTCTTTCTCTCTCATTAATGCAATAAATACAGAGGTGGTATTATGTTGCACTATCTAACAAAGTTTTTTTGTTTTTAACTTTGTTCCTCTTCCTTTGGAAGCCTTCTTGCAGTACTGGAAAGCACATTTTAAAATATTGTTTCAGGAAGTGCTGGTACTTAAATTCAAATTATTATAATTTATTTTAGACATAAATGTCAGTGGTTCATGGGCTCCTTGGTTTCATATTTTCTTCTCGCATCTTGACAAATTAGTCAAGAAGTTTATGCAGAAGTAAAGATTAAAAAAAATTAACTCAATCTGAATTAAATGAGATGAATTTAGATTTTGTAAAAAAAAAAAAAAATTAGGTAACAGATGGCCTTCTTATTATTGATAGAGATTTGATGGCATTCAAGTTTCAGGTTAATTTTCCTTCACCATTTTGTGATAATTAAATGAAACAAGCCATGGTTCGTTAGTGGGTCTGTTTCAGGTATCAGAGTACCACAATGTGCCCCAGATGTTTTTCTCCAGCTAAACTGTATTTCTTCCATTTTGCTACAATTTTTGAACAAAGCAGTGTGGTTGCTGTATCTGTCCGCACGAATGCACAGACGTAAAGGTTAACAGATAAAAACAAACATATAGGGTGATACCTTTTTATTGGTCTAACTTAATGTAGTTTTCGGGAGCTAGCACTCCCTGCCATGGATGAGAACAGAGCAAAAAATGACATTTGCCAGAATAAGTAAATCGTAGAAAGCATTGCAGTGATGACGTGAAGGGGAAATGGTGGTGGTGGTGAAGGGGGTTTCATATATGATCAGAAGGTAACAGGCAGTAGAACTGGCAGTGGATCATAAGGAGTTAAGAACTCTAGGTCTTTGTTGTGTCCTTTCTTGGCAGTTTCCAAGATCATTTTAACTTTCAAAGTTTATAATCATCAGATACTTGGAAACTGACAAGAAATTATTCAACAATAATCTAGGATTCTTAAAGCTCATTATGAACCATACATTTCAACCAGTCTGTCCCAGATCCCCTCCCCTCCTGTTTGCCCCCTTCACGCTACCAATTGGAATGCTGTTGAGGATTCACTTAATATTTTCTGGTAATTTTGCCTTTTGTTCATTCTTTTCCAATCTGAGGAAACGAGTTTTAGCCATCAAAAGCTAGTCATGAAATGTATTAAGTTAGTCCAATAAAAAGGTGTCAGCCTATATGTTTGTTTAAATCGAAAGAAAAGTGGCACTGTACAACGTTTTCAACATGCTAATTTGTTACAGGAGGAATAATCGGTTGCGTGCTTCCAAATTCAAGAATGGAGTGTTAGTAAGTTGTGACACCGTTTTAATGCACCAAGAAAAGAAAGCAATGTAATAAGTATGTGATCTTTTAAAGAGAGGACCTGTGAGATCTCAGAAGCTTATGTATTACAGTGCCATTTTTCTTGGTTTGGTTCATTAAGAGGTATCGCAGCCTCACAAAATACCATCATATTCTAGTTAGAAGTTCTAGAACAGATATTGAGGCTCTGAGGTCTATTCATTCCTATACTAACATCGTTTATAAATTTCTTACACCAATTGAATTTAATGCATTTGTGAAGTTTTCTATGTATGAATTGATCAATTGATATCTTCACATTCACCTGCTTTTCTTGAGTATTTCTATCATTAAGAGGTATCACAGCCTAGAAGAATTCTGGCTTTCTCCGGCATCAATATGGCTACAAGAGCTGCTCTTACAAGTTCAACAATAAATTGTAATGAAAATTTAAATTTTGGAAAAAGCTTGGGACAAAGAACATAGCTCAAGCTTCTTGAGCAACTGACTTCAAGCAGGTTTGGAGGACTAGGGTGGAGGGATACCTGATTCTTGCAGAAAATACTGTTGCTTTTGTAGTGTTGCATTTATACTTGAAATACTTCAATCAAAAAAATGTAAAAAATATTTGAAATATTTAGACTAGTGTATCTTGTTCCTGTTTGCTTCATTTTTTTTTTTTGGGGGGGGGGGGGGGAGAGGATGTGGCAGTTTTCTCCTGCCCCTTTCACCTTCTGACTCATTCGTAACCCTTCATTTGCAACTGCCCAGGGATTTCTCCCCCTGTTTTCCATCCCCTCCCGACTGGGTCTATGACACAGATGTGAGCATATGGAGTATTTACAGTGATACTCTACTGTCAGTGGCATAAATTCTGCCTAAGAAGGGAGAAGGGGAGGCAGTCAAGGTAGCCGAGAACTCTCAGCCCTGCTACTTCTTCACAGGGGAGAGCGCCCCCTGTTATTACTTGGGAGACTAAAATTTAAACACACCATTGTCACTGTGGAATCCATCTAAGAAAAGACACAGTTGTGCATTACTTAGAAGCCTGAAACAGGTCACATTCTTATACAGATAAACTTATGGAGCCTAGATCCAAGTCATTATGCAAATATTATATAGTGATGCAATGCAGATTAATTGAAATATTGTACATGGTACTAAGGCAAGAGACCGATTATCTTTTATTTAGGAAAAAATTAAGTCATTAATTTTTCTTTCAAGCTTTTGGCTTGTAATTTTGGTTGATGTTCTTAGCCTGGACCTGTTGGTTATTGTGTTTGCTGAATGATGCCTGGGTACCTGGATTATACTAGAACAATGCTGTATTTGTGTTTTGTTTTGTTTTATTTTTTTGCTTCTTTTGTTTATATTATGTTTTGTTTGTCTTCTACTTTTATTTTATATTATTTCTTTTTCTATATTGTATTTTATTTTTCAGTTGTGCTACAGCCATATTTTGTGACTTAAGGGAATATAAATACTTGGAAAGAAATAAAATTGGAAAGAAAAGTACATCAGATGAAATCATTTTTCTCTCATCTCTGTTGTACAGTTAACCATTCCCCAAAAATCATCTGAAAATGGAAAGTCACGAATTTGGATAGAGCAAATCACCAGAATTTTGAGCAACCAAAAAGCAATTCAGTTGTAAAATGGAAGAAAATGTATCACCCCTGGATACTGCTCAAAAATGGCTATGATTTCGGTTCATTTCATAGCAGACATGTGATGCTAATATACTTTAATAGGATGGCACCACAATAAATTGAATTGTGTCACTTTCCAGCTTTGTCCCATTTGTTCCATAATGCTTTGTTATCACTACTGTCATTTAGATCAGGAGGCTACAAAATGGCTTAAGAGTGCAAAAAGGAAAATGCTCTAGCAATAATTTTCCTCTAAAATAGGCACCATTAACTAGGCTAAGCTGGATTTGAAATGGGAATTATCCAAAATAGGAGAGCGATACAACCATAAACAAGAGAAACAAAAGGCAAAAACTGGTGGAAAACGAAGAAAAAAACAATAAATACAGTTAGAATATATAAACCAATGTACCACAAAAATACATATATAAAAAAGATTTTATTAAAAATCATTTAAAACAATCAATAAATCATAATCAAAATCATATATACCAACTAACATAAAATACTGTATTTGTATTTAAAAAGAATTGGAGATGTTTAATGCAAAATGCAGCCATGTCTGGACGTCAGTTTTAATTATGAGCAGGTTTTTAAGTACAAATATATTTGCTTTGAACATTTGTATATATGATGATGAGTAGGGCTTGTAGATTGTTTACATGTGGTTATTACATGATTTTTAATTAGAAGTTTTAGATTTGTATCTTGCATTGCATTTCTTTACATAAAGTTTAGGTTCTAACTTTTATTTGGTAGTCCTTGTTTTCCACTGCTTTTTGTCTTTTGGCTAAATAGGAATTAGCAACAATCATGGAAACATTTCTGTACATATCCCATACTTCACTAAGGTTCTTCTTTGGAGATGGAAACCAAACTTAAGTCTCAACATAAAACCCTAAGGATAAAGATCTACTATTTTAAGTATGTGGCTGTTTTTAAAAAAAAAAATGCAGAAATTATGATGACCTTTGGAGCCGCTGAATACTATTTATCCTTATATAAATAGAATTACCCCATAGGAGCATTAAAGGAATAATGTAGTCAACGACATGGTAAAGGCTTGAGAGAGAAGAGACGTAGAATGGACTTTCTGTCTTGAAAAGTCAAAGAATAATGTCAGCTTCAGAATTTATACCCGGAGCCTGTCATACTCATGTACATTGCCATGATGAAATTAGTATGCAGAGAGGTAAGCAAATAGCATCTTTTGCCAAGTATGTAATCCTCATCAAGGCTGTTAGTCTAATTACTGAGCTTCCTCTGAAATCAAAAGCAAGTCACGTCTACCGTCCTGCAAAGTGAGAAATAATAAGAAAACTCAAAATGATCTCTCTTAACATTGCATTAAAAGTATGATCGCACTTCTGTTCATGTCTAGCTTGTATTAAAACACTTTTCAAAGTACCCTGGTTTCTTTTCCTCCTTTTTCCTTCTCTTTTTGTTAAACTATAAGAGATGTAAAATGTCTCTTGGAAATATTTTGGTATTAAATCCACAATCATTCTTCTATTACAAAATATATTAATAACCTTGCTTGACTGTAGATCGCACGCACGCACTCACCAGGTCCTTTTTTTGAAGAAGAGGTCTGCGAGGTTCTAAAGCTCTAACATCTTTTTGGTTGGTTCTTTAAAAAGAATCACAACCTACAAAAACTCCAGGCCCTTTTTAATAAGGTTTTGCATGGAATCTGAATGGCAGAAATGGCAATAAGGCCCATATTTTGAACAATGAAGAACAATCTAGGTTGCGGAGCTAGGGAGTTAATGCAAATATTTTGATGTTTTCTCTTTTAAACTTGAAAATTAGTTTGCTTTATTTTATTAGTTAACATAGTAAAATAGTAAATGACAGCAGATAAAGCCCCAAGTGGTCAATCCAGTCTGCCCGGCAAGTGGTCAATCCAGTCTGCCCCAAGTGGTCAATCCAGTCTGCCTGGCCAGGTGTTTAGGGTTGTCACTGCTGCTCCATGCAGGTTACCCCTATACAGAAATGTTATACCTAAAAAGGGAGAGAGAGGGGGCCTGATAACCCCTCCTTTCACTCATCTTTTATGGTGCAAATAGTAATATTTTGGAAATTGTTTTCTTGTGTGCCTACCTCTCTGTTTTTCTACACCTAAAGTTACCACAGGTTACTCTGTTTCTTTCATTTCCCTCCTCTCGCCCACTCCCCGCCCCCCCCCCCCCCCCCATCTCTCTCTCTCACACACACACACACACACACACACACACCTTAACAGTACTAGCCTGGGAAAACCTGAACTTGTTAGATTGCAAAAGCTAAGCTAGGTCAAGCATGGTTTGCACCTGAAGTCCAGTATAGAAATATATATTAAATAAATAAATAAATAAATAGGGAACCCAGCAGGGAAGAGCAGGCACTTTAGATTACAGAAAGCAACAGCAAACCTCTACAATATTCTGACAAACAAAGGTGTCAGCAGGGCAGTCACTGGACA